>NW_028141172.1:10720040-10898384 GCF_030444845.1 Prenolepis imparis | reverse complement strand
AAGCAGTGGTATCAACGCAGAGTACTTTAACTTCTTTTTCTTTAAAATCATTCGGTGTAATAGAATTTTTGATAATGTTGTTATTTAGATTCTTTGTTGGTGTTAATAGCGTGTATTTATTAGTCTGTGAGTTTTCTCTTTTTTCTATAATGCAACTAAATTCAATTGGTTTGATGTTATTGATATACTCGGATTTTTTTACCTTAGTTAGCCATAAGAATTTTTTCTTATGAATATGATGTAATTTAGTACGATAGTTGTTAAAGGAAATTGTGTGATGGTTTATAATTTCATTCCAGATGTAAGGAGGAAGAATGTTGATAAGTTTCTGTGAAAATTTAGTAAGGCTCCTTATTGAGGATTCAACCAATCTGTGTAAGTCAAAAATTTCTATGTTTAAAATTTCGGTTTTCAATTTATGCAGTACCCTGCCTAATTTCCTCACAGATTTATAATGATGAATGTTGACCTTGTTCTTACAAAAATATTCTAAATGTTTGGGAAATAAGTTCTAAATGTTTGGGAAATGATATTTACATTGTTTCAAATACTGTAGCTTCGTTAATGTTCTTATTATAATATAATTGGTGTCTAGCCATGATTTCACATAATTCACTGTTCGTTCGCCGAAGGAATGATATATAAAATTGAAATTAAAACGATGATTCCTAAAAGGGAGGTTCATATAACGCATTGTAAGGCCAGCGTATATTCAAACTAAGAAATATCAATAAACCGCTCGTATAAATTTCCAAAATTAATAACGTGAATAATAGGCCAACTAAACGAGCAACAAAGCAATAGGATGTTGGAATAATTTTGTTTTTATTATGATAAAGTGAGCGTAAACGTTTCGACCGTACTCGGTCTTTTTCAATACAATTTGAGAATCAAATAAAAAAACAAGAATAAAATAAACTTAAACATAAATATAAAAATTGGGGGAACGCGACGGTAGCGATGGAGAGAAAATATTACGTAAATAAAGTTGAAAATTTACTCAACGATAAGGATACCTATAAAAAAATTAATAGCAATCCAGCGCTAAAAATAGAAAAAGACTTAAACACTATTTTAAAGAAATGGCAGAAAAACGAATACATCACAAAAACAGAATACTACTTTCTACATTCTAGTGACAGTCTCCTTCCCAAAGCTTACGGCTTGCCTAAAATCCACAAAAAAGACATCCCGTTTAGGATCATAGTATCGTCAGTTAACACAGCCCTACATCATTTGGCATTATTCATCCATAAAATACTAATAAAAAGCATTCCTAAAGGGAAGAGCTTCGTGAATAACAGCTTTGATTTATGCAGTACACTGTCTGGAAAAACTTTAAACAGTGAAGACATAATAATTTCACTTGATGTGGTCTCATTGTTTACAAATGTCTCTTTAGACCTAGCTATGGAAAGCATCAATAACAGATGGCATTATATCGACACACAGACTATCATTCCTAAAAATGAATTTTTAAACGCAATTAAATTCATACTAACATCCACATTCTTTAGATTCAACAACAATACATACAAACAAATATATGGAGCCCCTATGGGATCTCCCCTATCCCCAATAATTACTGATTTAGTTATGCAAGATTTAGAAACATCAATCATTAACACACCACAGTGGAATTTAACTTTTTACTACCGTTACGTCGATGATATTTTATTAGCAACACACGCAGAAAACATACCGCATATCATAGATAAATTTAATAAATATCACGAAAGATTGAAATTTACAATGGAACAGGAAGTGAACCGCAACATAAGTTTCTTAGATATATCAATTAGTGTGATAGATGATGAATTATACATTGACTGGTTCCATAAAAAAACTTTTTCGGGTAGATTTCTATCTTTCTACTCGAATCAGCCGAAATGCCACAAAATAGGCACTATTTATAATTTAGTGGACAGAGCACTATTGTTGTCACATCCGGAGTTTCATAAGAAAAATTTGCATATTGTTATAAATGTATTATTATCAAACGGCTATCCTCTGGATCTCATTTTTAAAGAAATAAATTATAGAATAAAGAACCTTATCATTACCAAATTAAATATGACAGACAAAGAAGTTGAGGGCTGTCCCCATGAGAATGATGACAAGAAGAACAATTTTGTCGTTATTCCATATGTTGAATCAATTTCAGAATTGATATCAGCAAAAATTAAAAAATCTGATGTAAAAGTGGGATATCGCTATTTAAAAAATTAGATACAGTGATCAAAACACACAAAGATAAGAACGAGGGCCCCAGCAATTCAAACGTAGTATATAAAATAAATTGCAATGACTGCGACGCCACGTATATAGGACAAACAAAAAGACAATTACGCACCAGACTTAAAGAACATAGAAGTAATATCAAATTGGATTCATCAAGACATTCGGTGATCTCTGAACATATTTTAAATCATTGCCACACATTCGATTGGGAAAAAACTGAAATATTAGATCATGAAATAAATTATAATAAAAGACTCATATCAGAAATGTTATATATAAAAGAGCATAAAAATAGTATTAACTTAAACAAAGACACCGAGTTACTTGAAAGTGGCTATTTTGATATTCTAGAAGAATTAAGTGAAACACATGTTTAAATAGGGCTAACCTTGATTAAATGACAAGCGTTTTGACTATATAAACAGTTTATATTTAACTTTGACACGCATTAAACCATCGAATTGCTGACTCAACAACGAATTTTTGACATGTAAGTTATTTTAAATAAGAATTTCCGTGGAAGTTAGTGAGAGATTCCGTTTAACATATTCAATTTGGTCAGAAGGGTTGAAAAATGGACTCGTCTCGAGGAGAGTCGGATCTGAACGTTCGCGCAAACCAACGACGAACTAGGATTCGATACTTTTTTAAGAGAGGGCTCCATTAAACATATGTTATGACAACCAAACGCGCGAGTATTGTTTCAAACATTGTAATTAACAGCGTAAAGCGATGTTCGACATCAAGTTTTGTATGCGATTTCAATTTTTATATTTATGTTTAAGTTTATTTTATTCTTGTTTTTTTATTTGATTCTCAAATTGTATTGAAAAAGACCGAGTACGGTCGAAACATTTACGCTCACTTTATCATAATAAAAACAAAATTATTCCAACATCCTATTGCTTTGTTGCTCGTTTAGTTGGCCTATTATTCACGTTATTAATTTTGGAAATTTATACGAGCGAATTATTGATATTTCTTAGTTTGTTATATTTATATATTATACTTATATTACTATTATGTTACTTAATATTATATAAGTAACGCTTGAAATAGTAATGGTATGCAGAATCCGTCAATCGTAGAATGTACTAGAAATTACTGAAAATATTCACAGTATTTAAGCAACAAGATTTATTTTCTTCTTCTTTTCAGATAGTTGTACGAAAGATATAATTCAACGTATCACTCCGTTTCCTGAACAAAATCCCAGCAATAATAACAATTCAAACGAGTTTAAAGGTTACACTATTATTATTTTAAATTTATAATAAAATAATTTATATTTATACAATTATCTAAATTAGTTTTGAACTCGTTTCAATTATCTAAAATAAGTTTTGATTAACATTATTAGTTTTATAATGCTTCTATACTATTTATACTATTATCCAAATTAGTTTTGAACTCGTTTCAATTATCCAAAATTAGTTTTGATTAATATTACAAGTTTTATACTACTTTTACACAAATTAATTTTATTATATACATATATTAATTTTAAATAACTATATTTGTACGAATTATTTAACATATTAAAAAATTGGACACGTCAATCATATATTATTTGTTAATATTTTACTAATATTTTTTATTATACAGGGTTTCTTAAAAGTGGACCGCTACTTTAGGAGCATATTCTACTCATCGAAATGAGCAAAAAGTTCATATAAACAAATGTGTCGTTTTTACATTACAGTCATCGCTAAGAAGACAAGCAGAGCAGTGTATTTTGACTGGAGATGATCACTTTGAACAATTGCTTTAAGACTAGTTTTATTACTTTTAGTTTCTACTGCTTTGCATCGTTCAAATTAAAATGATATGGCTTGTAATTATTTTAAGTTTCAACATGGCTGTATGGTGAAAACGACATATTTTTGGATATTTGTTTATATAAATTTTTTGCTCATTTTGGATGAGTATTATACGTTCCTAAAGCAGCGGCCCACTTTTAAGAAATACATATTTTATAATATATAATATAGAACTAATAAATCTGATTTTTCAGAAACTGCAAAAGAATACCAACAATGTAACGTTATTATTACAAAAATAGACACGGAGCAAATAGTACAAAAACGAAAACCTTTATCTTCTATTAGGTATGTAATCGTAATTAGAATTTTTAATTAAAATTAAAAAAAGCTAATGTTATTTTTATTGCTAAAAATAATTTTTTTAAATTTCAGTACCACAAACATTCTACCAAAATCAGTTAAACGACGAAAGCATTCACAACAAATATACAAAAAAAATGGCAGATAAACTATCTACATCATCAATTATATCTACATTTTCATTTAATTATTGCAATGTTTAGCGTATCCATACCAAAGCATCACAAGTCAAAAATGTTTTTATAAGTGTATGTATTAGTTTTAAAAGTCATATTTGTATGTTAAAACGAAAGATTCGATTATTTTTTTAAAACTTGTAATATAATCGATTTTTTATAAAATGTTAATTTCTCAGATTTTGTTTTTCTAAAGCATTGTCATATATACTTTGCGTTTTCATTTATATTTCTGCAATGTGATACAAATAGAATTATACTTCGTAATATAAAATGCAAAATTAGTTGTTAAGTTCTCAAATAAGAAGAAAACTGTTGCTTATTGTTAGCTTAAATTAGTAGAAGTTTAAATATAAACAAATATATACAACAGTATTATTTCTAGATAAAAATCTATAATAAGGGGTATGGTCAAGACTGCACTATGAATGCTTCGAAACATCATTCTATCTTTATTTTTCTAAAATGTAGAACAGAGATAGAATGATGTTTCGAAGCATTTGTAGCGTAGGCTTGACCATACCCAAGAGTATTAGTATAAAGTGTATTAGTTCTAAAAGTCGTACTGTAAGTTAAAACGAAATATTCGATTATTTTTTTAAATCTTGTAACAATCGCTTTTTTTGAAATATTAATTTCTCAGATTTTGTTTTTCTAAAGCAATCATACTTTGCGTTTTCTTTTATATTTCTGCAATTTGATATAAGTCGAATCATACTTTGTGATATAAAGTGCAAAATTAGTTGTTAAGATTTTAAATAAGAAGAAAACTGTTGCTTACTTTAAGTTAGTAAAAGTTTAAATATAAACAAATATGTACAACAGTATTATTTCTAGATAAAAATATGTAACAACCTTCATTTACTAAATTTAAAATTGAAATTTTTTATAATACTTGGCTTTTTTTATAATACATCTATTATGTTTACTTTACTATAACTTACTCTACTATATTATATTTTTGTATAATATCATACAGAAAGTTATTAATATTTTCCTAAAAAGTATTAATAAAAATTATAATTGAAGTTGTAAAAAAGAACATCTATTAAATTTTATTCCATAAATAAGAAATTATTATTAGTTATGTCCATCCATAGTTTCAATCTCATCATTAAAGCATAACGTAACACATCCGAGAGATATTTCTTCAGATAATAATCAAGTCAAGTTTCAATAGTGATTCTTATACATTTTGTAGTACTATGTTCCGAACAATACCGCTTTGTCAACATTATACGACGCGCATATCGTGTAAACTTTGTATGAAATGTAGTCATCTGTAAAAACATGAAAGTATGAATCATATCCACTGTCACTAATTTAACTGCTGCGTTTATCAAAGGATTAATGTTTCTACAGTTGACACATTGTATAAAACATTTATATTCCTAATCAGATAATATCTGTGTGCATCAGTGTATATTACTTTAAAATAATTTATTTAACAATTTATCCACAAAATTTAGCATAATGTACTGTAGTACCTACATCGTGGTATTTAAATGATGTATATATTATGCTTTTTATTAACTTATTCTTACAAATATGATGCTTTTTATTTGATTGCGCTTACACACACACGCACACACGAATGTATACAGAGAGAAAGAGAGAGAGTGTGTGTACGTGCTCTGAAAAAAAGAACATATCTAAAACTTGAATATTATTCTACAAATTTCTTTCAGGGTAAAGGATTGATTCTCCAAAATTCCAAAGATTATGCGAAATATAAATGTTGATACTTCCATATAATAACGTTTTATATATAGTATTCTAGTAGGGGTGATGATTTTTTACATTTAACCGCAATTAAAAGTATTACATTAGAATTGTACATTCAGATTAATTGCAGTAGAAATGTTTTACCAAAACTAAATTTATATATAGTAGCTATATCTTATTAAAATCTATAGTTTTGCTATATATATGTACATATTACAAAACTAGGAGCTTAATTTTATAAAATTTTTCCTATCAATTTATTTGTAAGAATGATAATTTAACAGATATGACACATACATTATTTAAATATTGCAATAAAATAATACATTACACATTACACTGTTTTCTGTGGATTAAATCATTAAACATTATTTTAAACTACACATTGTTTTGCTGATTACTATGGATGCACAGAATATCTCGTTCTCAGCTCCTTTAGAAATTGAAAAAAATTGATATTTAATAATCTAAATTAAAAATATTTTAAATTAGAATTTTATACAAAATTTTGTATAGACATATTGCTTTAGTAGTAATACATATCATTACCAGTTACTAAACATACCTTATTAAAGTTTAATAAACTACAAATAATGTTCAGATTTAAATAGTCTTAAGCCAACGGCACACGGTACGATTTTTCTTATTGGATCTGCTAATATTTAGTAAGATGCTAGAAATGCTGCATTCTCATTGATATATTTTTAATATATTACGAAATATTAGCAGATCCAGTACGAAAAATCGTACCATGTGCCGTTGGCTTTATACAGTAAATGCATGTCTCTTATGATACTGGGACTTATTACATGGATACAATAATATACTATTGGTCATAGTAATGTAATAATCTGTTACACCACCGAAAATAAAAATTATTAAAATATTGATAATAATATTGCTGTAATAATTATCTACAATCTAATCTATGCTACGATAGTGGTTGCCATGATTCTCGACTGTGATTGGTTGATTATTCATTTACTGTTCACGTCTTAAGGTGCTTTCACATGTAGCATCTAGCGTTATTGAGTGTTCGCGCAGTAAATTATTGTACAAATAATGTTAAATGATATAGATTCTAGCTTTTCGCGGCTAATAACATGGTAATCGTTAATTAATATAACAAATATAATAAATATAATAAATATAATAAATATTAATCTAACAAATAAATTTATTATATTAATTATTTTAATTTATAATAATCATTAATTTTCAGTAACTAATGTATGCATATTAGGATATAATCTTTTGATCTCGACTGTTTATTCGTATGACTCGTCATGTTATTAGCCGCAAGAAGCTACAAATCTAACATTTAACATCTGAACAATAATTTTCTACGCAGACGCTCGACGTTCGATGCTACCACGTAAATCACCTTTTACTTCTCATATTTTTTGTGTGCCATGGCTTTAATGTAAAACTTTTATATTTGCGACAGAGTACTAATTTTTCAACTACAATAAAGTAACTATTTATAATATTTTAATTGTAAATCTCATATACATAAAAATTAGTGTAATAAATCCATACATGTCCAAATGTGCGGTGTCGAATCGTGCGGTGTCGAATCGTGCGGTGTCGAATCGTGCGGTGTCGAATCGTGCGGTGTCGAATCGTGCGGTGTCGAATCGTGCGTGTCGAATCGTACGGTGTCGAATCGTACGGTGTCGAATCGTGCGGTGTCCAACCGTGCGGTGTCCAACCGTGCGGTGTCCAATCGTGCGGTGTCCAATCGTGCGGTTTCGAATCGTGCGGTGTCGAATCTTGCGTGTCCAATCGTGCGGTGTCCAACCGTGCGGTGTCCAATTGTTCGGTGTCCAATCATGCGGTGTCCAACCGTGCGGTGTCGAATCGTGCGATGTCGAATCGTGCTGTGTCCAATCGTGCGGTGTCCAATGCTGCCGTGTCCAATCGTGCAATGTACGTGTCCAATCGTGCAGTGTCGAATCGTGCGGTGTCGAATCGTGCGGTGTCCAATCGAGCGGTGTCCAATAAAACGTGTCCAATAATGCGTGTCCAATCGAGCGGTGTCGAATAGTTACGTGTCCAAAAAGAGGTCACCCGTTCGTCCACGAGGGCGAATGAAATAAAGTATCCGAAATGGGGAAGGTTGCGAAAATGATTCTCGGAAATTCTCTTCTCATAGAATGATAATAGATATATATATATTTTTTCTTATTTATTTCTTTGTTCGCTTAGTTTATTAAAATTTGGAAAGAAAGAAAGGAAATCACGGATTACTCCGCTGACGCGAGAATCCAAAGTGATTTCTGGAGAGAGGGAAGAAATCACGGATTGCTCCGCTAATGCGGGAATCCAAAGTGATTTCGAAAGAGAGGGAAGAAATCACGGATTGCTCCGCTAATGCGGGAATCCAAAGTGATTTCGGAAGAGAGGGAAGAAATCACGGATTGCTCCGCTAATGCAGGAATCCAAAGTGATTTCGGAAGAGAGGGAAGAAATCACGGATTGCTCCGCTGACGTGAGAATCCAAAGTGATTTCGAGAGAGGGGAGAAATCACAGATTGCTCCTTTAGTGCGGGGAATCTGGAGTGATTTCTAGAGTGAAAGAGAGTTTTGAAGTGGGATCTCAGTATAAAGATAAGAAATAAATGTTTATTTGAAAGAAATAAATAATTATGTTTTGAGAAATAAACGATTATTCTTTAAAAGGTCCGAGAATTATTCTCTTCGAATACAGAGATATGGTTACGAAAGTTCTGGAGCTTACTTACTACTTATAGCGTGTGTAGAATATTTGCAAGATCGGCCTGCTTCAGGATCAGTGGGCCTCTAGGTCTGGCTGGTATATCCGATTGATGTTATGCCGGAATTTCACAGAGTTTCTCACTGACAATGAGTGTTCACATTGATTTCACACTGAGAATTCACACTGAGAATTCTTTCGCGCACTAAGTGTTGCGGTGAAAACGCAAGGAAAATTGTAGATGTTCGACGAAGAACGATAAGTGTCGCTCCGCAGAGAAGTTCGCGTTTATATCCCGGTTTTTGATTCACGCCCTCCGTTCCGCCTTTTGATAAAATCCTGCGAATCATAATCGCGTTTTTAATATTTTTACTTTCCCTTTCTATGGGGAGCGTTGCAAGGATCGACGAATCAAAAGTTTAGTGCAGGTGTCTGCGAATCGGAGCTCGCTTTCCAAAAACGGGGATGTCTCGAGATTTCGATATCGGCGGCGGTGTTTGTTGTTAGTTTTTCCTATATCGCGATATTTGGCGTTTGTTAGTATTTGGCGGCTTGTGTTGCCGCTTTTATCGGCGGGTTCTCGCTTTATTGCCCTCACGTGCGGCTTAGAGCTTGTTTGCTGAGAGGCGATGCGTGTGGCATCTTTTTAATCTTTATATTTTTCGCCGCTTCCTCGCGAGAATACCCGCAGGTGTGCTATCTTATTTCGCACACTTTCGTTTTCATTATTTGTTTTCCCCTAATCTTACCAGGGAAGGATTTGCTTTCGGCGCGTTCTCGCCGTCGTTGTGTTTTCCCGATTTGTGATTTTAACTTATTATTCGCGAGGGTGTCGGCAAGAATCCGCTTTCGGCATCTTTCCGCCTGGTCTTTTTTATTTACCGATTTTGTAATATTTATCGGTCGCTCACGATATCTGCAGCTGTCCGTTTCGCTGGGCACGTTTTCGTTTTATTATATACGTGCCGCTTAGATTATTATTATCTCTTTTCTTCCTTTTTTTTACCTAACAACAAACTTCGCCTTGGTCGTGGGAAAGAAAAGAATCGTCCGCCGGACGTAATACCCCCCGCCTTAGACAAATGTTGGGGGTGTAAAAACACAACATTGCACAAATTTGCAAAAAGAATCTGTGAGGAATAATTCGATTCTTTTCTTGCCACGACTTGCCGATTTAGTAGAAAGACTCACATTTAATTCTATTTTTATTAAATGTGTTTCTTTGAGTTCCTAATTACCATTTAAATATTTTGTAGAAAAGGAGGAAAGAAAAGGCGACCACCATAACCCCTTCCTTTGTTCTTTCGTCCTTTTCTCGCTTTGCATACCCCTTTTTTTTCGTTTCTTACTTATTTTACTTAACTATTAGTACTGTCGTTAGCGCGTATGTAATGTACGTGTGGAGCCTTTTTCTATCGTATTTTATTTAAAGTAAATATAGGAAAGAAAAAGGAATATAAGTGTGAAAAGATGATATATGATTTGACTACCTGATCTTTGCTTACGGTGGAGTGCCAGTCCAGTGATGCCAGGTAGGTTTGCTTCTCCGTCCCCCCCCTTTTTTTATTACTCTTCCGACCATCTGGGGACCACTGCTCGACCTTATCCTTCGGCTAGGTTTGTTTGGTCAACATACGAGTATTCCTCCATGAATTGTTTGCAGTTTCTCGCTGATAGTTATTGTTAGTGCATTGCACTTTTTGCTGTTTGTTTGATTATCAGCTGAGATTTCGTGGACCAAATAGCGAAATGACGCCATCTCTTATTCTTGGTCTTCTTCGGCTGATGTTTTGTCATAGCATTTTTGACAAATTTTCCGCAATTGATTCGGCACGCATTGCCCCGAAGTTGCAGCAAATTTCGATACGTCCCGGTGTGGTCTGTGGACGTGCGCCGTTAATTGGCTATAACGTGTTTCCTTGGTACTTCGAGTGTTCGTTGGAAGCGGTGGTGTACTGGTGTTGTTGTAGTGTAATCGGCGATCAGGTGTATGTGGTGACAATAATGATGTAATTAAGATAGAAAATGGTTCCACTTCGTTTTGTTTTATGATCTTATTATTAAATTACAAATAAAGATATAAAATTTACGGATGTGAATGAAAAGCGAAGATGCTTATATTTATGAAAAGTATACAAAAAATCTTAGGCCTAAAATACAAAGGTCAAAATTATTACTAAATCAATGATTACGATCGGAATTATACATAATGTATAATGTGATAATAAGTAGGTTAGTAATAAGTATAACAAGTAATAAGTAGATATAATAGAGGGGTAATATAATATAGTTGTATATGTAATTGATAGAGACAAGCTGATAATAATATGCAAAATTGTATATATGTATATATATATAAAAGGAAGGTCAAATGATATGAGTAATAATATTAAAGTAACTAAAATTGGAATATAAACTTAATCTAGGTGCAATAACATATAGTTAGTATGCGTACGTATAAATCTTAATTATCTAGGTGTAGGATTACGTTATCGCTAAGAGAAGAAAGGAGAAAATTTCAAATAACTAATAGAGTAACGCGTATATAAATTAAAAGGATTAAAAAAAGAAAAGGAATACAAGCTAAACATAGGACGATTTTTTTTCCTTTTTTTCTTCTTCCCTCCCCTTTTGTTTTTTACACCGCGGGTTCGACGTCGGCGGTGATGTTTGTACAAAGTTCGGCATGGCTTATCCGAACTAGCGCGTCCCTGAAATTGTATGCTCTGTCGGACATTTTAGTGGTCTCTATATGAAGTTTCACCATGGCCGCACCCTTCCTTAAGGGATGGACGATGTTTATCCATCCCGTTTGTCCCTCTAGGAGGAGCCGACACAAATTTCTCGCTGTTTCTGGCTAAGTCATTTTGTTATTAGGAGCCTTGGTGTGGGCTAATCCGCATATTAGTGCCTGCCACGGTAATTCCTTGAAGCGGTCTTCGAGGCGGTACACCTCGTTCATGCGCCGCCATACTGTTCTTCCCCAGTCACCAAGAACTACCTTGACCATCCAGGTGGTTCTGTTAACGCTTTGGATGAACCCTCGTCTCCATGTTTTCTGGTCTTTAATGACGACCTCCAAGTTTTCTTCCATGTGGTAGGGCCATACGGTCAACGAGTTGGCCTTCCTATCCATCCGGAATTGGAGTTCTTCTTCCATTTCCAGAAGGTCCTTCGCGCTATTTTTTAATTGCACCCAGAATAGAAGGGGTGACTCCGCTCTTACTACGGTCACCTCCAGGCGACCTCGAGTCAGAAATTCCGTCTCGATATATTGGATTTCCATTTCTGTGTAGAAAAAAATTTTTTTTACTGTTTTTGATGTATGGAGAGATCCAAAAGGGGGTTTATTGTGGTTATATGTTGGCGGTATGCCTTGCTTGATAAAATTTCGCTTCTTTAAGCTCCAAGGTATATGTAGTATCTTCCCGTGGGGGGAGGAAAGGATAGGTAGCTGTTGGGGTTGTGTTGTTTTCTGTGCGGATGGTTTCAGGTGTCCCGTTATTTTGGGTATCGGGAACCGGCACGCTGGCTTTCGATTTTTTCGATTGCCTTGTTTTCAAATGTATTAGTAGGTGTGTTAGGGAGTCCCATAGGGCTCCGAGCAGGTACAGGGACCACCCGTACACTGTGTGTAAGGCGTAGCCGTGTACTATTGTGTCTAGCGTCAGTTTTATGGCTCTGATGCTCAGGTATATTCCGATCAGTCCAGCGCTGAGATTTCCAAAAAAGAGGAATTTATTCCAAAATTTGTCCCATGTAGATATCGCTATTTTTTCTATCCTTTGAATCTGTTTCCGTGTATATACCGCTGGTAGCGAGCAATCCGGGGCTGATGTATTTCCATACGGGTTTAGTTAATGGTTTTATGGTGATTGGCGGTATGGTATCCACTGGTCTTGGCATAAATTTATACCATGAATCTCCTAATTGATACATGGTGGGTGCTAATGTATTGCATGTAGTCTGCGTTCCCTGTCTTAATAATATGTGAGTTTGTGGAGTTAAGTAGTATGTTTGATTTTCTCGAAGTACAGGTAACTGATTATAGCAGAGATTTGTTCGAGCGAGTGTGACCTCGACGGGTACACATTTTACAATGTGAATTACTTCTCCTGCCAATAGAGCCATATAGCCGGGCCCTTTCATTAAGTGATAGGCGAAAATGTCTGGAGATTGTGTGGCTATCGCCAAAGCGTTTTGCAGCATTCGTTGTTCTAAATTACATTGTTGTAATAGGATGTCGTGATAGAGCTGCGTGATTTGCATCTTAACATGTTTTTCTACGTAAACGAACTTCGAGTTCATGTACGTGAAGATATCGAGGTTTGAGATGCGCGAATGTTTTTTAAAGACGACAGTTCCTCGCACTGTCTCAAAAATCATTAATTTAGGATGTTCGGTGCGCACTATCGAATATCCGCAAACCTTTTGTTTTCCTTTGCTAGTTAGAGCGAATATCGTTTCTTGCGTCGTAAGAGAGTAGACCGTTTGGCCTTGTTCGTCGTCGGTTATTTTATGGACGTATCCCTCATACAATATTCCATAATTATTGAATTTACAGGGGCCTGCTGGTACAGTATCCCAGTAAGTATCTCCTCCTTCGATGTCTACACAATGTGTGGAACCGAGTTGACAAGTAACGCCGGATCTAAGTTGTACTTTATTGATGTTAATGCGTACGCCGTGTAGTCTTGCAGTGTGATTTTTATGGTTCCGACTACGATGACATCCGACCATGTTCCGTAGGGGTCGGAGTATGCTCCTCCGAAACATTCACCATAGTTGTCTACCTGACCGGCTATTGTAACTGGTCGGGTTATTGCACGATTTGATTTCAGTCCTGTTATATAAGTGTGTCCTAATTGATATGTTCCGTGACTATGCATTCGTTTACAAGCCTCACGAGTCGTTTCTTCTATATACGAATATTTTCCATTTTGTACGTCCATCGTGTGAGAAAACATTCCGCATTTCTTGACTATACGATCACTGTATAACTTGTACAGCTTCGAACTCGTTAACTTGTAGTAGCTGTACGTAGACTTGATCTGATTTTATTTCTTTGCGAGGGATGTCGCATTCTTCGATGTTTAGTAATGACAGAGTAGTTAAGTTCGCCGAAGAAGATCCGCAATCGTATCCTATCAGTCCGTATGTAGGATGCAGGTATACGGCTAGGCTTATCAATATCGCAATTAGTTGTCTGAATTTGCGATCCATCTGAAATATTAATTATTTCTTTGTATGTGCGAATGTCTTCTCCCTTCTTTATTATCATATAAATTTTTCTATTTTCACTTTATTTGGATTAATATTTTAGTTTCTATTTTTGTTTTGTTGATTTATTTGTGTATTATTATAATTTTTATTATTTGTATATTATTTGGTTATTTTAATGTGGGAAATTCGCAATCGGTTAGGATGTACGATTCGGCTATTCTTTTTTATTCTAATTTTTACATTATTTTTGTTTAATATTTCTAGTACTTCATGAGGTCCTGTATAGTGATCTCCGAATTTTCCGGGTTTTGGCCCCTTTAAGAGAAATACATGGTCTCCTGGTTTAAAGGTTTGGGGGTTAATCTTTCTATCGTAATATTTCTTAGATCTGTGTTTTGCTTTGATAACGTTTTCACGAGCATTTCCTTGAATTGTATGAAGTGGTGTAACGAGGTTTACTAGATAATCGTTGTAATTCGCTAATTGGTCGCTTGGAGGTAAAAGCTCGTTCGAAGAAATTCTGGCTATTTTTCCGAAGACTAATTCGTACGGTGTATGTCTGGTTGCTTCGTGTACGTTTGTATTATAATTGAACATTGCGAGGCTTATCCATCTATCCCACTGTTTTTGTTCGTTTGCGTATTGTTTTAAATATTCTCCTAATGCGTGATGCGATCTTTCCAAAGATCCGTTAGATTGTGGGTGGAAGGCAGTAGTACGAAATTTACGAATTCTAAATAATTTTGCGATTTTCCTCATTAAATCGCTGATAAAATTTCTTCCTTGATCCGTTAATATTGCTTTTGGTGCTCCGAATGTGCAAATAAAACGGTCCACGAACGCTTCGACGATGGTTTCAGAAGTCTGATTTGGTAAGGGTATGCCCATACAGAATTTAGTCAGCTGGTCCTGTAAAGTCAGAATGTATTCGTTGTCTCTTTCCGTCTTAGGTAAAGGTCCGACAATATCCATGGCTACCTTGTCGAAAGAAGATCTTGGTGTGTCTGTGATTATCATGGGTTGTTTCGTTTTAACCCTGACTAATTTTTTCAGTTAGCATTGCAAACATTGTTGTATGTATTTCTGTACATCTAACTTTAGATTTTCCCAATAATAGCTATGTTTTATTCTATTATATGTTTTTGTGACGCCGCGATGTCCTTCTGTCGGCAGTGCATTTCTCCGATTATAGTAGGTCGTAAATCTTTAGGCGGATATTTGATTTGTCCGTTGCAAATAATTAATTTAGTAGCGGGTTCGATGAATGTTAGTTGTATTTGTGATTTAATGTTACTCCATGGAACGTTGTTAACAACTTCTGTTTTTTGCGAGACTTAGCGTTTCTAGATTCATATTCTCAGTTATTTTTCATAAGCCTCGTAGTATTGAGGTAATTCTGTCGAGGGTCTCTGTAGGTCCTTCTCTTTGTGTCTCGCTAACAGGTAGTGCTATGTGGTAGTAGTTTTTGTTTTATTGCTTTAGGTTTACCCAGGACTGAGACCAGTGTGGGACTAAGTCCGTTATGGTCGACTTTTGTAGTGGTCCCATATAAAGTGTGGTTTAAAACGTGTTAAATCTGTTGTAGGGTGTTTTAGTGCATCGATGGCGAAGACCATATTTGCGAAGTACAAGGATGATTTGGAGTTTTGCTTCTCAGTGGCTTAATTAATTAATAATTAATGATTTTTGGCAAACTGGTCTCCGGCTATGCTAGTGACTTTGATACGTGGCATACGCTGGTGTCGTTGAGTCGATTTATAAGTGATGCTTGGCTTTTTGAGACCTTCTGTAGCTTTCTTGTGACTTGCGTTATTATTAACTATGGTTTCTGAGTGCTTGGAGGATTGTTTAATACTTTATATTCAGTTATTTTATTAGTTTTAGTATAACTGTCTCTGTCCTTGTCGCACTCGTATGGTTTTTATTAATCTATGAGATACAACGTTTTGGGAGTGATAATCAATGTTCTATTATTTTTCCATTAATTACTATGGTGCGCTGAACATTGTGACAAAGCATCAGTGTCGTATGTATGCTAATTAAGCTTTAATTAGCATTAACATTATCTTTGTGAGGTGTCTAATGCGCATTCATGTGCGCACACGTCGTGACGTATATTGCGCTCGCGTGTGCAAAAGTAGTGTGGCATCTCTGAAGTTACCGAACACGTGACTGGAAAACGAGCTTTGTTACTCTGCGCAGATGTCTGCGCAGTTCTTGGCTGCTGTCGTCCGCTACAAGTGTGCTCGCGTGCTCAATTCTGGGATGGTATCCCTGAATTGACAGAATATCATTGAGGCACAAGCGCATGCAGTGGCTCAACTAGTTGGTTGATTGATGATCTCGGGTGCAGTCTTTTACTGGGTGATGTACTGTGTATATGAACCGTTAAACCTTGGTTTAAATGGTTATATATTTTAGTATATATACTAATTTATTAGTGTTATCATCAGCATCTGATTTAAGCTGAATTTTGACTATAAATTGACTTTTTCGTTTAACTTGTACACTTAGTGTAGTTGTCATGATATATTGCCATTTGAACAGTGCAATTTCATTTATTTTGCTGTTTTGCTAACGTGCATAATTATTAATATTTATTGACAATTACAAGTACTGTCGTATAAAAAACACTTATTTATAATTATATGGAATTTGGTTATATGTCTAAACATAGTTAAATATAAATAGGTGTACAAGTGGTGTAGTTACGCGATAAGTTACTGAACTTCTTTGGTGCTGCCTGGTCACAATTCTACTTACCGGGTGTATATAAAGTATTATTGTACTGTTGAGTTAATCTTATGTATTATCTTATATGTGTGTTATCCAGTCTTGGATAATAAACTGGTTAATCTATTTGGATTATATTGCAATAGAGCTATTTTATCTAAATAAGCACTAAATTTGGGGAAATCTATAGTTGTTATCTAAACTAAACTAAATTACATCTTTTACTCACTTTGTTGCTAGTCAGTAACTGAAAGATGTATTATTACTGGTTTTGATTGTATTAATTTACTTTGATTAATACTTAATAGTTGGATAGGGGCAACACCTATAAACATTATTACGTTTTTAATAAGGATTTTATATTTGGCTGTGTCTTTGAGTCACCTTATATGTGATTCTGCGGCAACTTTTGGAACTGTGGCGTTGGCATCGCCGGTGGCGCCACGAGTAGTTGATCTTACGTAGGGAAGCTATATTACGGGTGTATATATTGAATTTATAGTCGTGAATAATATATGTGACTATTGGACTGCTAACTAAATTTAAACTGAACATAAGCTTTATATTAGTTGTATATACTGCTTAATTATTTTTCGGTTGTCTTAGATAAACCATAACATTAATTGTTTTGCTTTAATTTTTCGGAATTTAATCATATATGCAATTGAGACACATTGTATATAGTGTTGAGATCTGTCAATAAGATCAGCTGAAGATTGGAATAATTATTGTATAATTTGTTGGCGTTGGACGGACTTAAATATATTCTAGTTAACTTCTCTGTGTTAATTGACTAGTTAACTGAGTCACAGTTTAAATTATAAATTATAATAGTTGATAATATGGGAATTGGCCAATATAACATAAATACAGTCATCACTATATATATTTATATATATTTTGGAAATTTTTAGACTATAAATGTCATTTATTGTTATTAACTAGTTATTCTTGGAATAATAACTTATTCCGACTTATTGCAACGTGTTTAGTTGCATTTAATCGATTTAAACATTTATTTTACACTCATTTTGTTGTCGGAGAAAACTTTTGTGCGTGTTTGTACCTTGTCATAACGGCAAGGTACGGAACTTTGGCGCTGGCGTTGCCTGCACCCTATACACTTAGTGCTGTACTCGGGAGTAGTCAGACGACGCCTTAACACATGCTCCACTAATGTGTGGCTTAATTAGTGTCATCTTAAGATATTTGGGACCTGTGAGTGGATCTGGCGCTTTCCTTAATTAAGGAATTATCACCGGAAGTGCTTTTTTTTTTTTTTTTTTTTTTTTTTAGCGTCTGGAAAATGCGCAACCGCATACCCACCCGCCTCGGGGGAGGCAAGGTGGGTTATGTGGGGCTGGGGGTAAAAGCGACCCCCGACCCACTAAAAACCAGACGGCGACACTCGGCCTGACGAGTCGATCTCGGGAACCGCTATTGCATAACCTCCGAGAACGACTCAGGCTGCGCGGTTGTTTCGCGCCCTTCTCGCGAGGAGGGAGACATGAGTTGTCTCACTCCTCGTGAGGAGAGGTGGGTGTCGCGCCACACTCTCCTCCTCACGGGGGACTGCGTGCAATGACCCACAAGTCCCCCGACTTGTGGCTCTGCAGTCCCCGTAAACCCCCCTTAACTGGGAGGTTTACTCCATCCTCAGACTTAAGGATGGTGGTCTATGAGGCTGACTATGTGTCAGTCTCCATAGCCTCCGTCACTTCCCTCACACTGGCCAGTATCTTCTTCAGGCCAGAGGACGATGCTAATGGCCCGGCAGGGACTCGCTTCGCCGCGAGTGTACCGGGCTGTTTCGCCTTCGTAATCACTTGCTTCGAGGAAGCCGTGGCTATCCTCTCCGCAAGTGGCACGTCCTCTCTCCTCCTCGAGGGTGGCTTGGGTTTGCACCCTCTACCACCCAGTCGGTGTCCGGCTGGCAAGCCCAAGTCAGCGCAAGCCAGACACTTGGGTTGCGCCGAACACCCCTTAGCGCTGTGACCCAGCTCTCCGCACCGGTAGCAGGCGGTGCTGCGGTCAACGGCTGCTTTGCACCGGGCCCGGACATGACCATGTCCGAGACACCGGTAGCAAAAGACGGGCCGAGGCTTCAGGGTCTCAACCCTGACCCTGCTCCACCCGACCTGCAGCTTCCCCACTCTGGCCAGCTTGCTGGCCACCGATATCGGGCAGCTGACCCAGGCTGAGCCTGGGCCAATGTCGGCGCTGCGCCGGATCTCCCCCACTCGGATGAGCTCCTCTGAACATCCCGTCTCCGCGGCGATTGCCAGGGAGACATCCTTGGAGGTGGAGGCCACGTCGAAGCCCCTGACCCTCAACTCCGCGGTCTTCTGGGGCTGCGTGACCCTCACCTCCTCCTTCTCCTTGAAGATCTCCCTCATCCGCTCGGCCAGCTGCCGAGCTTTTGAGAGCCGGTCTTTACCGGGGATCTCGATGACAAGACCCCCCATCATCGATGGCCTGAGCCTCGACCCCGCGATGCCGAGGTCTTGGAGGGAGATCTTCTCCCTCGCCTCGCCCATCACCCGGGCGTAGGACAGGTCACTGCCCTCTCTCTCCGCGATCGTGACCGTTACGGCCGCGGTTGCGGGAGCTCGCGGGCCCTTCTTCCTCTTTCTCCGCGATGTCTTGCGGCGCTTCTTGTCGGGTTTCGCCGCTTGACCGGGTCCCGTCTGCCCACCGACTTGCGGAGCCGCAGACCCCTTGGTTGCCCGTGGTTGCCGTTTATCGGCGTTCTCGGACTTTCTTCCAACTACCTTGGACCATAAGTCCTTCGTATCCCCCCCAGAACCATTAAGATTCCCCGCTGCGTGAGATCCCCCCCCTTCTTCACCGAAGACGATGGACCCCCAACAGTATTTCCCCCCCGTGCAACCCCGGTTGTAGGAAGTTTATCCCCCTCCCGAAGTCCCAGCTTCTTGCGAAGCTCCCTATTCTCGTCCCGACACCCCCGCATCGCCGCGATGGAGGAGTCGAGAACTCCCGCCATCTCGGTCCGCGTGCTGTCCACCTCCTCTTTCAGCTCCCTGATTTGGTCCAGGAGAGCCTCGACTTCTTGGACACTCAGTCCACTAGTCGGATTATCCTCCGCTGCGGTTGGATCGGGAGAAGTCCCCCTGTCCACTGCTGTTGGAGCTGTGACTGGCGCCGGGATGTTCGGGCACCACTCCATGTCCCTAACCGGTTGGTCACTCTCCTCCTCCTGGTCGATGTAGATGTCCCTGGTCCTGAGCTTTCGCTTCAGGGCAGGGGGTCGACGCGATGGAGAGACGGAAGCTCTAGCGGTGGCAAGCTCTGCCTTGACCTCCGCCAGCGACCTTTTCAGGTCGTCTATCTCCACCTCCGCCTTCTCCTTCCCCCTCTTGAGAGTTTCTGCATATACCTTCAGAGCGCAGAGCTCCTGCGAGGGAACCGGCTCCTCTGAGGCACTGCGCGCTCTCTCCATCAGGACACCCAATGCCGCCTGGACCTCCCGCGCTGCTCTCCTTAGCGCAGTGCTAAGGGTCGATTGTAGACCCTTAGACACATCCGAGGTTTTATCCACAGCCATCAGGTGTCTACATGCCTTGGTATAAATTTCTGAGGTTTTCTGCGCTTGGAGCACAACCCTCAGCTCCTCCTCCGTGGGAAGGCTGTCCCTTCCTCTAGTACGCTTGGGTGGAGTGCTAGCGTCTAAAACGTACAATGCCTCCTTTAAGCGTACCTCCTTCTCCAGGATAGCCAGGCGGTCCGCGCGGGCCGCCGTCATACCTGCGTACTCCGAGGTTGTTGGAGGCCGCCCCCGGCCTCTTTCCACAGCCTCCGCCGCTTTCCTTTGCTCCTCGGAGACTTCCTCCACGTCCACATCCATATCCTCCTCCGCATCTGAAGACGAGGCGGAGGAGGAAGAATGTTCCCACTGGGGGTCCGGGGAGGTGTACACCTGCCCCTTCGCCGCAGTGGTGGCTTGGCTCTTGCTCGCTCCTTTGGTCAAGGGAGCGGTCCTTGAGGTGGCCTTTCCGCCTCTGTCCAACCTTGTTAGCCGCACAATCGGCTGGGAAGTACTAGCCTTAGGCTTATGCTTCCCCCGCAATTGAACGGCTTTAGGCCCATCCTTGGTGAAGCAGATCGCCATTTCACCACGGGAGCTCGCTTCCAACTCCCGTGGAGGCCCGACGCTGGATGACGATGAGGGGGTTGCCGGGACAATACAACCCCTCTCACCGGCCACTGCGGTATCCGACCCCGCTGTGACGGTAAACTTCTTCTCTTTCATTGTGTCCGTCATGATAAAAAAGTGAAAGTATTGGCTTTTCTTTCTGGGGATCCCACCCATAGGACGGTTGGGTACCAACCCTATAGAGCCCGTCCTGCCCTCATTCATACATCCACACACACACACATACCGCCTTTCCAAACAAGAAAAGGCCTTGTACCAAGAATTCTTGGTACTGGTCGCTCTTAGCACCCAGTACGACAGTGTACTGGGTGAGCCCTCTCACCACGACAAGGTGGCGACCGACGAGAGAGGTGGCGACCGACGAGAGAGATCACCGGAAGTGCTGGGAAAGTTATCAGTGACTTTAGTTGACTGGGAGAGAGAGAAAATAGCGTTCGATATATATCGAATGCTCTCTCTAGTTTCTCTCCTAGTTTCTTCCAGTTTATTAAGCCTGTCTTTTGAATATTATTGTTAATAACTAATATCAAGAACAGTGTTTGCTTTAATAGACTTAATATATCTCCTGTGTCTCTTGTCGGTGTATATATGTATCTATCATAGTTATTATGATGGTACATGTATGTGAATAAAGCCTGGTTCACAGGGTTGTTTAATGATTTAAGCTCATTGTTAAGGGCTTGTAAATTTATAAATTTATAAATTTGATACGAGTTAAATTAACAACCTTTGAGTTGTTAAGTGTATAGGAGTATTAATTAGTATAAACTTGAGATAGTTTGCTGATATTTGAGTATTTTTGAGTTGTTTATATAGTATTCGAGTATGAACAATTGTTTTTAGTAATGTTGGACTTTCGAACACTAAAACTGATTAATTGCAGTTTTTTGACAATGTCGGAAGTGGATGCGTATTGTATGGAGATAATTGACAATTTTTGACGTATTGTTATTTCTGAGACACGCGGTGGTCCTCGGAATTTTGGCGCTGGGGTTGCTGAGTGGAATAACTGTCCACTCGGTGCCTAAATTAGTATTAATGCGCTAAACTGCGTAATTATGTATGATTCTTAATATAGCGTACTCTGTATTTCCGAGTCACGGGTTGTGTAAGAATTTTGCTTTACTCTTCGGAGTGACGCTGGCGTCAGGGCGGCGCTGGAATCGGGGTGGCGCTGATGATTGGATGATTTGTGCATGCGCCATCTGGGGTTCATGTAAGATCATTAGTGAAGGAATGTGTCCGCTGGCAGGACATGAAATATTGCTGACCGGCTTCGTTGGTGAAATTCTATATTTCTACTGTCGGAGTCGATATTAGTATTATTTAATTAATAGTTTTGCGTTTTCTGATGTATACCGACTCATTCAGGATGAAGCGGAGTAATGGTGTTCTGCGATAAGAGGACCGAGCTCTGAAACGCACATTGCGTCGTACCGAGTCGCAGACGGGCCTGTGGTGACGTCGGCATAAAACCGACGTGGTTAATAATTGCTGGAATTTATATGGACTAAATTTCATAAAGAGAATGTGGCTATAGATGTTAGTTGTATATTGTATGCGAAATTATTATTACACTTTAGCGTATTATTTGTTTCTAATGATATTTGTAATATCTATTAAGTGAATCTATTCAAGTGAAAATGCCTAAAGTGGAGAGAACATATAATCTTACACTCTCCTATTGTATTGTATCTGCTTTGCGTTGTTTATGGTATTATTGTTATTATTGCTACTTTTATTGCTCCTATCCTTCCTTAGATCGGACGTCTGGGACTCGGGGAGAAATGGCTGTGTTGAGTTAACTTAACTTTAATTATTCTTTTATTTATCATTATATTTTCTCATTATTATTATTATTATTTTTCCTATTATTTCCTATTTTATTATTACTTTTGCATTTATTGTTTGATCAACACAGCCTTACATGCAGGTCTGTGTGCAGGTTGTACATAGTATGCAGGTTTGTACATAATTGTAGCAAATTGTAATTCAACATTTATTAGATAACCATTTGTACTGCGCAGTAACTATTACAGTAATTATTATTTTGTCAGACTGCGGGTGTATGTAGGGTCTTGGTAACACAATTATTCACTGTCGGTAACCTTTGAGTGTGTAATTCTCTAAGTATAATCTCATCGTTGAAATTACTCGGAATCGGTAACATACTGACTTACATTAGAAGTTTTGTTAGGGTAATCTTTGAGTCGGTAGTATTATCATTGGTCGATAGCATTACCGACCAATATCGGTAAATTTATTAGGACAACTTTTGAGTCGGTATTACCATCGGTCGGTAACTTGCTGACCAATGTCGGTAACTTTAGAGTGGGTAATTTTAGTCGGTATCATTTAATTGTTGTCGGTATACTTTTGCGTGGATAATTTCAGCAAACGGCTGTTCTTCCGAATGGGACACTTCGAGTTGAGGGCAGCCCTTTTGCGTACTGAAAGTAGATACCAAAATAACGTATTATATAAAATTTCAGTCGCGGCAAATTATTTTTTCAAATGTTTTTATTTAAAAAATTTTCTTAAAAAATTTTCTTTAAAAAAATTGGACACCGCACGTGCGAAGATCCACGCGTTGCCTACCGACGGGGAGGGTGCGGGAGAGGGGCCGAAGGCCCCCCTTGCACCCCCCCACCGTGTGTGTGTATACATACGTTTCTGATATGCGTGGATCTGTCCAATGATGTGGAGCCCCCGAAGGGGGGGGGGCGAACTCACTGCATCCACGCATGTATTTTGCAAGATGAAACGAAGTTCACTCTACACCTAACATTGATATAATGTACCTAATCCTGAAGGATTACAATCCATTCAGGACAACACCCAGATATTTATTTATCCCTGCTCTTGGCATTACCGACGAGGATGTGGGAGGTTTTTAGTTCCATATTTTTTCTATTTTTTGTTTTTGTATTTTTTTTACATTTTGTATTTTTTAATTTTTTTGTTTGTTTTTTGTTTTTTTTTTAATTATATATGTAAATTATATATTTATATATATTTATATATGTAAAAAAAAAAAAACAGAGAATTCTCTGCTTTAACCAAAAACACAAACTGATAATTATAAAATATTAATACTGTTATTGAGTTTAATTGAGATTTAATTTTAGGTAAAAACTGTTGAAAAAATGATTTGCCGCGGCTGAAATTTTATATATTACGTTGTTTTGGTATCTACTTTCAGTACGCTAAAGGGCTGTTCCGAACTCGGAAGTGTCCCATTCGGAAGAATATCCCAGCAAACTGTAGGCAACCTCTGTTGCAGAACTATATAGTGAATACATTTTCTATAAGTGGGAAACTGCTAAACTAAGTAAGTCTTTCAGTAGGCTTGTATGATAATAGATATTAATTCTTATTCTATTCTTTTGTTAACATTATTATTTTGTTGGGTGGGTAGTATTAACTTTATTTGATCAGATAGTTAGTTGAGAAGCAATTTCCTTCTTTCTTTCTTTCTTGGGGTACTGCTTTAAGGATCCTATTATTAACTTTGTAAATATTAAGTAGTTTATTAGGGATATATTAGTTAAATAAAAGTAGTATTTTTGCTTGTATCTTGAGTTATTTCCGGCTCTAGGAGATATTGCGAGTGCAATTTCTTTAAGAGTTGAATTATATGCAAGTATAAATAGTTATCCACATGCGTGAATTTATCACGCGATCTTAGACCTTTAGGAATAGAGTCTCCCTTATTATTTGATTATTTTGCGTTGAGATTCTTTTTAGGTCAGGACATTTCTTCTTTATTATTTGTATTGCTAATTTTTGTGTTAATTGTTTTTCAATACAATTCGATATGGATAAGCTGTTAGATATTGAGGACTATATGGAGGAGATCTTCTCTGGAGGTATTAGTATTGAAGACCTTTTTCACAGAGCGCGTAGCGGTCTGTTTTATTTAGATAGTCTTCATGGTGTTAGCGTCAATGTCCGATGTAGGATTCGCGCGATTGTTGCTTATATCAGATTAATTTATGATTTCGCGCTGAGGATGGATCATGCAAGGATTTATCTGATGAATAAGAACCGTATGTTTGAGACGCGTATTTGTGATCTTAGAGTCGAAAACAGTATTATTAGGGGTCTTTCTCCATCGTTGGAGGAGTCCTCTTGTCGGGATGCCGATAGGAGTTTTCCTCTTCCCACTCTTCCTTCTTCATCAAGGGAGGAGGCGGGTTCTCCGGTAAATGTCAACCTTGAACAGCTTAAGGATATGGTGGAAGTCTCTGAAACTGCCTTGTCTAACATTAGCATGCAGTTATCTAGGAGGAAAGAGGCTCTCATTGATTTAGACGAGGAAATCGATGTGGCTGTAGATGAGGCCTTAAGGTCTTTCTCCATATGTGAGCCAACCGACAGTGTGAGCTCTGCAAGAGTTGGATGCGCTCTTGAAGCCGATAATCTCCGTCCTAGGGATTGGGTACCTCATAAACAAAACCCAAAAAATCAAACAAATATGAATATGTCACAACATAATTGTTCGCGCCGTACCGGGTTTCGATTTCGACGAGATTGTCACGCACGGGCGAGATAGAGAGTGCCGGGATACACTCAGAGTTGAGCGCGAAGACGGTGGGTTGCGCGAATCCGAAGATCCGCTTAAAGGATCGATGAAGGAATAGAATGAGCACGGGCGTATCACTTTTGCCAAAATCGTTTATTTGTTGTAAGATGCCCAAGTAGACGCGAGCGGCGATCTGGATCGGTCGATGTAGCGTAGATCGTTTTTTTTGTCCGTTCCGTAAAAGTCCATTGATTTTGAGTGATCGGTTCGGTTGCTGATCTCGCACGATTATTGTCGCGTCGCTAGAATAACGCGCTCGACGAGACGGTATGTATGTCCGAGAGTCACTTGTGCCGCAGCGATTCCGACGTGGTCACATGAGAGAGAAGAATGCACCGGTCACTTGCAAGTATCCGATGATTCGCAATAACGGAACCTACACCTTACAGGATTGCTCCAATTTATTGAACAATTGAGAGGAATCCACGGCCACTTGCCGATGGATCCAGTGAATCTCACACTTCGAGCGTCGCGGTGAGAATGCCAGTTTCGTGGCCGCGCGATGGAATTCGGAAGAATTCCGCTGTTTTGGAGATCACGCGGAACGTGGTGTGATTCACGTGTTTCGTTTTTATGTATAAGGTCGTTACTTGATCGCGCGTCGAGCACGTGCCGGCATCGCGATACTCGGAGCTTTGCCCATGAGAGAGCGCGACGCGTCTTACGGCGCGTGATCGCGACTCGCTCCCGGGCCTCACGTACCTGCCCGGAATGCGATATTCGGTGGTTCGAGAATATTCGAAATCTCGTTTGAATTTCGAACAATAATGAAAAAACTTCTGAGGAGTTCGGAATCTCAGGCCGGCACAGCGACACGGTACCCGGTGTCGTTGGGTCGTTATCATGCAAGGGGAATTCGTGCACGAACGCAGCAGGCGTGGGCGAAGATGTAGCTACTGCTGCAGATATATGTGAAAACTTGACTGCATCACGTGACTTGAAGGAAATTACACCTAGTCCTTCGACTTCAGAGGTTATGGCAGTAACACGTTCTGAAGACTTAACAGGTTTTGAGGCGATCAAAAGGAAGGCGGATACTTCGCCAGAAATCAATCTATATGACGGATCCTCTGTTACTATCCGTAAATCAAGGAAAACGAGGATTGTCAGTTCCAAGGAGGACTGCGGATATATCAGACGCTGGTGGGCGATCTGAGGATGAGGAGGGGTGCATGGATGTAAAGATCTCCCCCCTCCTCTTCCCCAGAGATGATTAGAACTAGAAGAAGTGCAAGAAATGTTAAGATAGATAAAGACTTTTCTGGATTAGCTGAAGCTCGCAAGGGAAGAACTGATAAACAAAGTACTAGTATAATGCCTAATGAAGATTCTGATAAGTTAGAGGATATGAATTCCTCTGCTTCAGAAAGGAGAGGAAGTCCTAACAGATCTGGATCCTCCGAAAGACTGGAGAAAATTGTTAGACCTCTTGTTAACAGAGCGGTAGAAGAGGTAAATAGATCTTTAAAGAAGAAGGAAAATAAAAACATACATGAGCCTGGATCCTCAATCTCTTTGAGGTTGGACAGATCCAGATACGGATCAACAGCGTTGGATCAGGATTCGTTTACGGAGGATTATAGCTCTAAACAGAAGGAAAAGAGTTATAAAACAGAAATAATGAAGACCAAAAGATCAAGAGGACCGAGGAAAGTTCTTCCGGAAATAATTTCGAAACGTGAAACGGAAAAAGATATGGTTATGCCCTTCTCGGAGTGGGTCAATATGGATGGAGCCAGGCTGGCCTCACGCGGACTAGAATACTTAGGTGAGTTGGACAGACAAAGGTCGTGTTGTAAAAATCTTGCCGGTCATGTGGAGGCCCGCATGAAGGAGTGTAAAGAAGTATTCTCCACCATAATTAAAGCATTACTGGAGAAATCTTTAACTACCGAGGATGTACATAAATTAAAGTACGATAATTATATGCTAAGAAATGAGGTAGAAGAATTAAAAAGAAAGGACTTAGCGAAGGAAAAAGAAATGGAAAGTTTGAAATTAACAATAGATAATCTCAAAAAAGAAATGAACTCATTAATAAAGAGACGTGATTCATTTGCACTTTCGGCATTTCCTTCTCTACCTGCAGGGAGGAAGGGGATGGGTGCAAGAAGAAAAGAAGAAGAAGAAACAACGTCTCCTCCACGTCAGCTGCTGGATATTCAGCAATCCATGGAAGTGGACGAATGTTTACCTGGCTGCTCTAAGGACGACACCTACATGAAGCAGGATGGCGACAACGTTTCCTTATCCTGGGCTTCAACGGCTCCCGAAAGAAATAAAGCGCTCAAGGAATATATAATAAGCGAAGCGAGAAATAAAAATAACTAGCTTTAAGTCTAATAGTAGTAGGAATGATAATCCACGCAGTAAGGAAATCAGAATAATAGAAAATAAACAACTAGTTTCTCCTCGGCATCCTCCACCCCGTTTTAATAATGAGTGGAAAACAGTAGATAAACATGGAAAAGTGGTGACAATAGACAAAAATGTAAAACCTCAGAATACTTTTACGCGTAAAAATAGGAAAAATAGCAGTAACAGTAATAATGGCGATATAAAAAAGAGTGCTAAATCGGCTAAAAGGCTGAATAAGCCTGCAGTGGTTACCATAACCGGTAAGCCAGGTGGCGCTACGTACGCGCAAATTCTTGCAAAGGCTAGGGAAAAAGTTTCCCTGAAGGACCTCGGCATTCGGGACACTGTCATAAGGAGGGCTATGATGGTGCTCTTGTGATCGAGGTTCCTGGTCCTCAGGGGAAGCATCTGGCGAGCACGCTAAGTTCCAGCCTTGCTGCGGCGTTGGGAGAAGAAGCACGCGTCCATAACCCGGTAGCGATGGGTGAGCTACGAATTCGCGGAATAGATCCCTCTACATCCGTTGGAGAAATCCTGGAAGCGCTGGCGTGTCTTGGAAAGTGTTCCAAAGCTGTGTTTAAGGTTAGTCCAATTAATATTATGCGTGATAATATGGGTGTTGCTTGGATTAGCTGTCCGCTGGAAGTAGCTCTTACCATTGCGGAAATTGGTGCGATAAAACTTGATTGGACGAGGGTCAAAATTGAGTTACTTCGCAAGCGTCCGATACAATGTTTCCGATGCTGGCATTTTGGTCATGTCAGATCAAATTGACGTTCCGAGACCGATCACACGGGAGGATGCTTCCGCTGTGGTTTGACCGGTCGCAGCGCGAATGTGTGTAACGCGGGTATGCCGAAGTGCGTGATATGCGAGGAGTCCGGTAAGGATTTTAGACACCGTTTGGGTTCTCCTCGCTGTCTAACGAATCAGGGGTTTCCCAGCGGTGTACAGCCGATCGTAAGAAATATTCCTAAAACGGATAGGAATGCAAATAATGAATAATGACCGTGAAGATTATTCAAGCCAACCTTAACCGTCGTAGGGAGGCCCTTGATTCGTTAAAATAGTATATGACGGAAAAGAACGTGGGACTCGGCATTATCTCGGAGCCTCCGCGTAACATATCGAAGGAGTTCAACTGCTTCGTCAGTAAAGATGGTCTTTCCGCTGTACTGTGGAGACCGGAGTGCTCCGGCAGCACAGTGTGTCGTTGTGTAAACAGTAAGGATAGCTTTATTATTGTGAGATACGGGGATGTAGTTATCGTGTCCTGCTATATTTCGCCTAATTTACATAATAATCTATTTCAAAGGTTCTTAGACGAACTTTATTTCGATATAAGACCCATAACGGGCGGTATAATTGTTGGCGGAGATTTTAACGCGCACTCTGTTGCTTGGGGCTCTCCGGTCACCGACAGGCGTGGAGAACTCGTGGAAAGATGGGCTGCTACCCTGGATTTCAGGTTGTTGAACGATAGGGGTATACACACGTGTGTTAGGCCACAGGGTTCGTCGGTGGTTGATCTTACATGGGTCTCTTCCGGCGCTACTAATTGTGTCAAGGGCTGGTCTGTATTAGTGGACGCGGAGTCTCTCCGACCATCAATACATCGAAATACTAATCGAATTGAATTTAACCAGTAATCTAGTTAAAACAAAGAAAACACGTTGGAACCTGAAAAAACTTGATGTAGATTTATTTATACAATCGTTGGAGTTTATGGCCGATGTGAACATTCCGGAAGATTATAAAGAAAATCTTGAAGAATATGCTAATTGGATAATTGGAATGATGAAAAGTGCTTGTAATACAGCCGCTCCAATTGTCTCGAGTAACAACCACAAGCGTTGATGTACTGGTGGTCGGGGAAGATTGCTGAGTTAAGGAAGGCATCGATAAAAGCCAAAAGAGCGTAGTCTAAATGTAAACGTAGGAGAGACGCGGAAGCTGCGCTTGCCGCAAGAAGGGATTATTGGGTGGCAAAGAGATTGCTCAGTACTGCGATTAAACGCGCTAAAAACAAGTCGTGGAGAGAACTCATCTCCACTATTGAGAAAGATCCATGGGGCCTGCCTTACAAATTGGTACTCGGTAAGCTGAGAAGGTTCAGTCCCACCCTATCGGAGATTTTAGAGGAAAATACGTTGAATACTCTGTTAGACTCGCTGTTTCCGGACAATATAGGGAATTATGTTGTTCCGAGTGTCCCTCCTTTCTAATGGGACGAAGAAATGAACGTGAATTTGATCGATGTCGTAGAGTTCATAAAGAAACGACCAGCTATGAATGCGGCTCCTGGCCCGGATAACCTTAAGGATAACCTTAACTTTGCGGAAAAAGGTTCCTAAAATTATATTAATGCACGTAGCGAATATATTTACGCTGTGTTTGAGGAAAGGTTTCTTCCCTGGGTCTTGGCGGAAAGCCATACTGGTTTTGATTCCCAAGGGTCCGGGGGGCGTGACGGGGGAGATTAAAGCTCGTCCGATATGCCTCCTGGATGAACTTGGGAAAACCTTCGAAAGAATTATTGCCTTTCGGATTAATCGTTGGCTCGATGATAACATTGAATATTCCTTATCGAATAACCAGTATGGCTTTCGTAAAGCCAGATCCACGGTGGATGCTCTACTCAGAGTACGCGATATTACGCAGCCGGTCGTCGAGAGGGGAGGATACGCGATTGCGGTGAGATTGGACATCTCAAACGCTTTCAATTCCGTTCCGTGGGGTACTATTTTTAAGGCCATGGAGGATAAAAAGATCCCTGACTATCTTCGCAGGATAATCATGAGCTATCTCTCTTGTCGCTCGATAGTCTACGGTAACCCGAACGGTTGTACGGTCGAGCGGGAGGTTCGGGCAGGTGTTTCGCAGGGGTCGGTCTTAAGACCACTCCTGTGGAACATCGCTTTTGATTCGGTGCTGGGGTTGGAGGCCGAGGAGGGTTGTTATACGGTTTGTTATGCCGACGACACCCTCCTCATTTCCACTTCTGCCGACCTGTGCGCAGCGGTGAATAGTATGCACGTGCAAATAGATAGAGTAATCAGGCACATTAGCCGGCTTGGTTTGTCAGTGGCGGAGGCGAAGACCGAGGCCACTCTCTTCGGTAGGAAAGTACCGGGGGTCTTGCCCTCCGTGAGGGTTGGCGGTGCTGTGATTCCGGTTAAAACCTCGATGAAATACCTCGGGGTCATGATTGACAGGTCGTAGAGATTCAGAGAACATATGAAATATATCGAAAATAAAGTCGCGAGAGTTCTTAAAGCATTGAGCAGAATTATGCCGAACTTGAGAGGTCCGGGAGAGCGCAAACGTCGGCTCTACGCGGGGGTCATGACCTCCGTAGCGATGTATGCGGCCCCAGTTTGGGGAAACAGTTATGCCTCTGCCTCGGATAGAGATTCGCGGCCGCTGCGTAGATTACAACGCGCAATAGCGATCCGGGTTATCGCTGGGTACAGGACGATATCGTACGATGCGGCAACCTTGCTGGCGCGGATGCCACCCTGGCCTTTGGAGGCTTCTCTTAGGTGTAAAATCTTTGTGAGTCTAGCGGACTTGAAGCGTCGTGGCGAATACGACAAGGATAAAGACCGAGAGATTAGGAACGAGGAGATGCTACTGCTTACTCGGCAATGGGATGTTTACTTGAACAAACCTGGAATCTGGGGGCAGCGAACGGTCGTCGCGATTCGTGAATTCCTGCAGCGATGGCTGAATAGGAAGTTTGGCGAAATTAACTTCCACGGTGTCCAAATGCTGACCGGTCACGGCAGCTTTGGGCACTTCTTGTGGAGAATCGGTAGGCGTGAGGGAATGCTTCCATTGCGCGTGCGACGACGATACTGCGGAACACATGCTTGTGAATGTCCCGCCTGGGACGATTTGCGTAGCAGTTTGGTTAACGAGTTAAGCACAGATCGGATAGAGAATCTATCACTGGCTACAGTGGTAGATAAAATACTAACAAAGAAGGAGCACTGGACGTCCTTTATTAGTTTTGCGTCTATCGTCATGTCGGCGAAAGAGGAGGAGGAGAGACGGCGCGAGCGAGCCTCTTCTCCACCGATATCGATATACACCGATGATTCGTAAACAATGTACTCCTTTATTCTTTCCTTTTTTCCTTTTTCCTTATCCTTTCCTTCCTTTAAGCTGTGAGTGTGAGAGGGAACATGGATCGTATAACCATGTCCCCTTCCGTATTATTATAAGTATGCATGGGTGCGAATGTGTCCCCTTTTGCATTTAGTTGTTCGAGAACCCCATACTAACCTCATTGCGGGTGAAGCGAGCGGGACGTCTCGCTTGTGCCACTGCACGCTATGGGCTAGCATGGGCGGGATGGTTTGACATTGCACAGAGGCGCCGATCTCATCCCCATTACGGAAACGTCCTCATTGTGTGAACGGTTGCGATCACTGTGGTCACAACCGTCAATTGATTAGGATGGGAACTCCAGAGGGTAATTCCTTCTGAGTTCCCGCCATTTTAGTAATTTGTTTTGTTTGTAGCGCGTGCTGAACGCAAGGCCTGGGAGTCACCTGGAAGTTATGCGTAAGCGGTTCCCGGGTTACTCCCACTTGGCACAGGTAGCCTCCGGTGGGGTTTAGTGGGTAGTCGGACCTTCAGTCCGGAGTCGCCACACTATCCGATGTCTCTCCCGAGGCGGAGGATGTGCGTAAACCAACCGACCTTCCGTCGGGCATTCCCCATCGACAAAAGAAACAAAAAACAAAAGAAACAAAAAAAAAGGTTTACCCAGGACTAAAGGTTCTAGATTGGGCAGCTCGTTGCGTTCGAAGAGTTTTTTAGAACCGGAATCTATAGGTTCCCCGTATGTATCGACAAAATACGGTAAGTTGTCTTTCCGCAAAAATAATAATTCACGAGATTCTATAACGTTACTTTTGATTAATTTATTTTCGATGTTGGTAGGTTTGGTTTTTATTTTTCTTGAAAAAACCATGTAACGGTCGCTTTTCGCGAGCTCGGAATAACTCGGTCGGGATCAGGGCTCGTAAAAAGGGTGAGACAACGAACGTAGCATTTATCGGTAACAAAGGTAATTTATTAATTTAGGTGTCTGTATGTACAAGTGTTCGTGTGTGTGCGTGTGTGTGGGTGTGTAACGCCGGTCGTTAAAGCCCGTGTATTATGCGGGTCTTTAAATCGCTTCGGAGTGTTTACGTCGCCCGCTAGACGCGGGGTCGGTGCGGCGCGCGGGGCGCTCGGTGTTGTCGCGACGCGAGTCGGCGCGGGTAGAAAAACGCGTCAGCTGAGAGCGGCCGCTCTCTTCGATATATCGAAAAGAGCGCAATCGAACGGCGCGCGTATGAGTCGGCCGCTTTGTCGGCCGGATTTCGCGGACCGTGATTTCGGCGTGGACGCGACGGATCGGCGTGTCACGGCCGTCACCCCCCCCCTTAGCAGTGCCTGAATTTGAGGCAGCTATTAGCGAATGCGGCGGTGATACCGGAGTTCGCCGCGTCGCGAAAACCGCAGGATCCAGTATTCATGTTCCGCGGATCGGAACTTGTAGCGGCGGGATACGAATACCGCGAAATGCGGTACCTCCACCACCATTCCGGGCGCGACCTGGTACGGAATCGGCGGCGGGGTTACGGGTCCGGTCGACATCTGTAGCGTCGGTCGTGGTGCTACGGTCCTCTCCGGAGGGGCCGGCTGGCGTGCTGGTCGTTTCGGCAGCGGCGGTGGTTGCTGCAGCAGCATTTCCCGCTTTCGCTGGTTGGCTCGGTCGGAGCGTTGCACAATCGTGCCCACGCGGGGCGGCCGGGATGGTGCTGGTCCAGCAGGGGCGCTCGGCGGCGTGTCGGGGCCCTCGTCATCGGTCGAGTCGCCCAGGAGCTCGTTGATGGCTTGGATGATATCCTTTTCCATGGTCGATTGTTCTCTCGAAGGTTTCGAACCAAAGTGAGCTCGTTATTTTTCGGAGTCGTCCTCATCCTGATTGTCGGGGTCGTCGGTGTTATTGTTTATTATTTCCCCGTTTCCGTTAGCGGTGTTAGGTTTGTTATTGTGGCCTGGCTTTAAATCCTGGATGTGTACATGGCGGTACCATTTGCCTTGGGCGCTTTTCAGGTCGACGATTACGGGTGAGACGATGCGGCGTACCGTGAGCGGGCCAACATATTTGGGTGCTAATTTGGCATTGAATGCGTCTGCCTTTCGTGACAGCGGATGCTGTTTCTTCCAGACGATGTCGCCGAGTTTCGGTCGCCACGGTCGTCGTCGCAAATTATATTTTTCCTGGCGTTGGAACGCCCTGGCTAAGTGCACTTTCACAAGTTGATAGGCGTCGCGGAGGTGCTGAGCGACTATATCCGGCTCGTCGATGGCGGTCGGTCGTCGTGCGGTCGTTTCCGGGCGTCGCAGTTCCCGGCCGTGATTTAAGTATGCGGGCGTGTATCCCGTGGCGTCGTGGTACGCCGTGTTGTAGGCGAACTGCAATTCGGGGATTCGGGCATCCCAGTCTCGATGGTCTCGTCCGACATATTCCCCGATCATGGTTTTGATTACGCGGTTCGTTCGTTCCACCGGGTTGCAGTGAGGCGCGCGGACGGGTGAGGTGCGATGTTTGATCCCCAGAGCCGTTAGGCGAGCGGTGAGCTGGCCGGAGATGAGCTGGGTGCCGTTGTCGGAGATAATGCGATCGGGTTGCCCGTGGCGCAGGACAATACGGGTGGTCAGCGCGTCGGTGACGGCGGCGGCGGTCGCCTTGCGTAACGGCACGAGCTCGGTCCATTTCGTGAAGCGATCCTGCATCACAAAAAGCCAGGTGTGTCCGGCTCGTGATCTTGGTAGTGGGCCGACTAGGTCGATCGTAACTTGCTCCCACGGTTGTCGGACGTCTACGGCGTGCATATACCCGGCGGGTTTTTGCTGCAAGGCTTTGTGCGCCCTGCAGGTTTCGCACTGTCGCACGAAAGTCGCGGCTTCTCGTAGCATCCCCGGCCAGTAATATTCCTCCGCAACACGGGCGACCGTCTTAGCTACCCCCAGGTGTCCCGCGGTGGGTGCGGTGTGTAGCTGCTGCAGCACGGCGCGCCGTCGGTTCTTCGGAACGCATTGCTTCCACTGTACCTCGGTGGGCTCGTCCTTGAAGTTCAAGGTGTGGAGAATGTGGCGGTACAGGACTCCGTTGTCGACGCGGTAATCGGGGAGCGCTGAGGCCTGTCGCGTCACGGTGTCGTAAAGGCGGCGGTACCAGGGGCATCGGATCGGGTGCGCGGCGCAGACCTCGGGGCATCTGGAGAGCGCATCGGCCACGCGATTGAGTTTTCCGCGGCGGTATTTAACGTCGAACTCGTATTGCTGGAGTTCGAAAACCCAGCGTCCGAGGCGGCCGGTCGGGGAGTCCAACCGTTGGAGCCACTTGAGTGACTGGTGGTCGGTCACGATGGTAAAGGCGTAGCCCTCCAGGTACCCTTTCATCCGCTGGATGCCCCACACGATGGCCAGGCATTCTAATTCCGTAGCGCTATAATTGCTTTCCGCGCCGTTGAGGGTGCGGCTCGCGTGCGCAATGACCCGTTCGCCTTCCTCGGAAAACTGCGTAAGGACCGCTCCGAGGCCGTGGTTACTGGCGTCGGTTTGCAGGTAGAAGCGGCGTGCGAAGTCGGGGCACGCGAGGATGGGGGCGGCGATTAGGCGGTTTTTTAACGCGCGAAAAGCGGCGTCTTCTTCGTCCCCCCATTTCCATCGGGCGTTTTTTCGTGTTAATCGGGTGAGAAGCGCGGCGGTCGTGGAGAAATCCGGCACGAAACGGCGGTACCACGAGGCGACGCCCAGGAATTGCCGGATTTGCCGAATGTTCTGCGGTGCGGGCCAGTTCGCGACGGCGCTGATCTTTTCGGGGTCGGTTCGAATCCCGTGTCCATCGACTACGTGGCCGAGATATTTCAACTGGTCGACGCAAAATTTGCACTTCTCGGGGTTCAGTCGTAATCGTGCGTCGCGCAACCGGCGGAAAACCTCGGTGAGCAGCTCGAGATGTTCGTCGAAGGTGCGGCTGATGATGATAATGTCATCCAAGTACACGAATACGTGGGGCTCGAGTTCCGGTCCCAGAACTGTATCGAGCAGGCGTTGGAACGTAGCCGGCGCGGAATGCAAGCCGAACGGCATCACCCGGAACTGCATTAACCCCCTCCCGGGAATAGTGAACGCGGTAATCGGACGGCTCTCCGGCGCGAGCGGCACCTGCCAGTAGCCATTTTTGAGATCGAGCGTGGTTAGGTAACGGGCTCCTCGTAACTTGTCGAGGGTCGCGGTGATCTGCGGCAGGGGATACGCGTCCTTATCCGTGACGTCATTCACGCGCCGAAAGTCGATGCAAAACCGGTGTTTGCCATCCTTTTTCCGGACGACCACAATGGGTGAGCTCCACGCGCTTTTGGAGGGTTCGATAATCCCGGCCTCCTCCATTTTTGCCACTTCGGCGTCGATAACGGCCTGCATCGCGGGGTTACGAGGGCGGTATCGTTGCTTGATCGGCGTCGGATTTTTTAACCGGATGTGGTGCCGCGCGAGGGTCGTTGGCCCGCGGACGTCTTCAAATAACGCGAGTTCGTGCTGTAGGAAGGTCGTGAGGCGGCGGTCCTCGGCCGGCGTGCGGCTCGCGAGTCCAGTGGTCAAGCTGCACTGCGGGGTGTGCTGACATGGATCGGCGCGCGGTGGGGTGATGGTGATCCCGAGCTTTCCCCATAGATCGATGCCGATAAGTAACTCGCTGTCGAGAGTCGGTAGGATGGCGAATTCGTGTCGGTAGGTGCGGTCTCGGACTCGAATCGGCAGTGTCACATAGCCGGGTACTTCCGCGTATGTGCCATCGGCCAGTTGCACTTGCCCGGCGTTCGTGCCCTCGACGTAGCCCCAGGTCCGCACGGCTTCGGCCGTGGAGGTGTTGATGAACGAAATCTCGGCCCCCGAATCTAGCAGGGCCTTGAACGGCCTCCCGTGTATGCGGACGGTCAGGTGGGGTCGCGGCGAGAAAGTTACGTCGCGATGCTGGTGTCGGGGCGAGTGTCGGTCCGCTCGGCCTCGGCCCCGTTGGCGTTTCCCGTTCGTGGTGCGTGGCACTGCGAGGTGAGTACCCCTCGCGTCCGCATTGCGAACAAAATTTCTTCGCGGGACGCTTGCAATTAAACCGGGTGTGTCCGCGCTGCTTGCAGCGCCAGCAACTTTCCTCGCGATTATATACGGCTGCTACGGTGGGCCGTTCGCTTGTTGGTTTTTCGCTCTTCCGCATCTGACTCCGTTCCTGCTCGATGTCTTCGTATTCCGCGGCGCGGTCATGTAGTTCCGACAGGTTCGCCACGTCGTCAATCCGCACGTAGAACTTGTACTCGGGATGCATACTCTCATAAATGCGTTCGAGCTGCTCGCCGCGAGAGAAACCGCCCGCGCGACGCATCAGCGTCATCATCACCGTGGCGTACGTAGCGAATTTTTCCCCCGATTTTTGCCGGCGTTCCAAAATTTCGCGGCGGAGCGTGGCTTTGTATCGTCGCGGTAGGAAGTGTGCGTTAAAATCGCGTTCGAACTCGTGCCATTCGGACCAGTTGTCTCGCGTATTGCGGTACCACAGCAGGACATCGCCGCGTAAGAGTTCGGGTAACGCCCTAAGTAGCTGTCGGCCGGTGTACCCGTAACCGGCGTTTAGTTCGCGGACGCGCTCGAGGAAGGCCACGGGATCGCGTCCGTCGAAAGGGCATTCCCACTTCCGAATCTGGTTGATGACTTTCGCGTCATCGGACGGCAGGGGCCCCCTGCGGTCCCCCCCAGGCGGCGGTGTCGGGGGACGCACATGGATGGCCGGCGGCGGGGTGAGGAGTTCAGCCCCGTCGTCTTCCGCAGTCGCGTATTCGGCAAAGTTTTCGTCGATGTGATGGCTCATGCGCCTACGGAGGTCATCGAGGGTGCCGGTTGCGTCGAGGCCGGCCGCGGTGACGATCGAAACTAATTGTTCCTTCGGTACTCGGTAAATCCACGCTTTCGGCATCGTGGCGTGACCGTGGGTTCGGTGTTCGTGACCGGGAGAAAGAAACAAAAGAAAGTACGGACGAAACAAAAAACAGCGCGAGCGCAATACAAACGCAGGGTTCGTGTCTCACAACGGACGGAACGGTCCCTGTTCGGGCGCCAAATGTAACGGTCGCTTTTCGCGAGCTCGGAATAACTCGGTCGGGATCAGGGCTCGTAAAAAGGGTGAGACAACGAACGTAGCATTTATCGGTAACAAAGGTAATTTATTAATTTAGGTGTCTGTATGTACAAGTGTTCGTGTGTGTGCGTGTGTGTGGGTGTGTAACGCCGGTCGTTAAAGTCCGTGTATTATGCGGGTCTTTAAATCGCTTCGGAGTGTTTGCGTCGCCCGCTAGACGCGGGGTCGGTGCGGCGCGCGGGGCGCTCTGTGTTGTCGCGACGCGAGTCGGCGCGGGTAGAAAAACGCGTCAGCTGAGAGCGGCCGCTCTCTTCGATATATCGAAGAGAGCGCAATCGAACGGCGCGCGTATGAGTCGGCCGCTTTGTCGGCCGGATTTCGCGGACCGTGATTTCGGCGTGGACGCGACGGATCGGCGTGTCACGGCCGTCCGTATGGGTGGCGGGGGGTGGAACGCACTGACGGTCGAGAACCCTCGACGAAGGCGGCGGAGCTCCACCCGCTGACGTCAGCGCGCTGTTTGCGGGGTGCGGTCGGAACCCCGGACTCCCGAGAATAGCTCGGGGGAGACAGAGTACCCTCTACCTCGAAGTCGGGGAACGGTGGAGGCGGAAGCCGGAAGTTCGGAACACGGAGATTATCTCCGCAGAGGCAGCGTACGCGTCTACCTCGGTCTCTTATTCCGGGCGGAAGGATTCTCCGATACGACGGAGTCGGAACGGTATCTGAGAGAGCTCTTATCGCAAGCTCTCTTTTTATATGGATCGAGTAACGGGATCGGAGGCTGGATCGAAGGAGAAGGAATGGGGTGATAATCCTCGGCTTATTTCGGCGCGCGTCGGGTGTTTTCGGGGAACCGTGTTTAACGGTTGAATAATTAAATGTGGCGCTCAGCGCCTGCTGCCCTGCCCGGCCGGTGTTCGCCGGGCGCAGCCTTCCGACGGATGGACGGTCGGGAACGCCGCGGGGGCGTCGTTACAACCACAATAGATTAAACACTTATCCGAAATAAAAACCACTAAATTGTCCGTACCCAAACCAAAAATGGACATATTATCGGTTTCGCCATGACATTTTTATGTATATCTTTTGTTAAATCTTGATATTTTCTCAGAAATGGACCGTACTTATAATATTTTTACTTTGAGTTCGATTTTACAGAATCGAGAGAGGACTCTTGAATGGATTCGCGATATTGAGCTAATACCTAAAGAAAGGTATTGTTTAAAACATAAAAGAAAAATTAATTTGGCAGAGTCTAAGCTAAGTTGTGGTCTGTTTATTTGCCGGAAAAAGGGTCTATATGATCATAGTGTAAGTGTTGCAGAAAATACGTGGTTTGAGAGGTGCCATGTTTCTGCAGCAACTTGCATGCTAATTACGTATAGTTTTGCTGTCAACTTCACTTTTGAACAGACTGTGAGGGAAAGTAGTATTATAGAAGGTCAGCAAATTTCGCGGGAAACTGTTGCTGACAGATTTTCTTTTTGCCGAGAGGTCTGCATGGTTGCTCTCGACCAACAATTCGACGATGAAGGCCAAATTGTTGGCGAGATTGTGGAAATTGATGAATGCAAGATCGGTCGCCGCAAATGTGAAAGAGGACGTGTGGTTGAAGGTTTTTGGATTTTGGGAATAATTCACAGGGGCTATGCACATAAGTATTGGTTGTAATCTGTCCTGATAATAAGAGAGATGAGAACACCTTGGTCGAGTTAATAAAAAAACATGTAGCTGCAGGGACAGTAATTCATACCGATTGTTGGAAGGGCTACATAAATTTAGAAAATCATGGCTATGTGCATAAGACTGTGAATCACTCTAATGAATTTGTGAACCACGATACTGGAGCTCATACTCAAAACATCGAGTCTTCTTGGCGCTGAATACGTCGATTTCTATTTCGTGGAGGAGTTTGTAAGAGCAACCTTACAGACCACCTTTGCGAATTCTTGTGGCGGCGACGTGTCAAGAAATTAAATGTAGATCCGTTTATTCAATTACTTGTGGATATTAGGATTTGCTATTCTGGCAGTAGCACTTCCGTTTGTGAGAGGCGAGGGTACTCACAGTAAAAAAGCACCCCGGTTTGTGAGAGGCGAGGGGACTTACAGTAAAAAAGCACCCCGGTTTGTGAGAGGCGAGAGGACTCACAGTAAAGAAAGCACCCCGGTTTGTGAGAGGTGAGGGGACTCACAGTTAAAAAGCACTCTAAAGTTAGGATTCTTGTGTTAACGCTGTTACTGTCTTTATACTCCGTTTCCTCGAAAACTATTATTCGTACGGTGAAAATGTATAAAACCTAAAATGTTTACCTCTGTGAGATCTAAAACTTTTGTCTAAAACATTTATCATGATTTTTTGTATTTACTGAGATAAACGTAAAAAACTATAATTTTTATGGGTTTTTCATGGTTTTTACCATGAAAATCAAGTAGTCGCCAATTTTCACTATGATATTCGTAATCAGCGCGTCAAAATACGTAAGAATACTGAGTTTAAAAAAAATCGGAGGTGAGTACTTTTCGGAACTTTATCCGTCATTTTTTAGTAAAAAATATAACAAGGTAAATAGAGGAGAGAGATTGTCTCGACCTTGACAAAATATGTTAAGGTTACTGTTCTGAATATACTCCGAAAGGTTTTAAGTTTCGTTTATGGTTTATTAAATTGTTATTAACAATTAAATCATCTTTCCACGCAAAGCGAGGTTCAACCCAAACTTATGTGTCTAGTTTTTTGGTAGTGGAGCCCCCCGCAGGGGGGGCGGAATTCACTGTGCCTACACATACACTTTTTCACGCGAAGCGAGGTTCCACATGGGTTTGCAACTTTCCCCGCGAAGCGAGGTTCCACCCAGACCTATGTGTCTAGTTTTTTTGGTAGTGGAGCCCCCCGCAGGGGGGGGCGGAATTCACTGTGCCTACGCATACACTTTTCCACGCGGTCCATGGGTTTGCAACTTTCCAAGCAAAACAAGGTTTATCCTTATCACCCCCTTTTTTTGTGATGGAAATTTTTTATAGGTATCACGCACCTCCGGGTAGAGAATGCGGGTTATGCGGGACTCCTTGTTCACATTGCCCGGATCCGAAGATCCGATCAATGCGCCCAGGTATACCTCGCTAAAACCTCAGTGGGTGTCAATCACGGGCGTTGACAGGGGACACGGAGGATGCTGGTTACCCATGCCGACTCCGTGCCTCCACGCCATTCCTCTCGGGAGGAGTTTGGAGGAAGCAAAACTCCTCCGCTATAATGCGGACCGTCGCGGTTGCGGCGCAAGGGGACACCACCCTCACGCCGCGCCCTCCCAAACAAATTTCGGGGGGCGGGGTCGCGGCTCGAGTATTCCCGCTTGAGCTGCGGTCCGCCGCCTCTGGGACTGGCACTCCTTCCGCCCCCAAAAGGGGTTAGGAATTGGCGTTCAGTTCCGGAGGCTCTCTCCAGAAGACCCTCCCCAGAAAAGGGAGGATCTTCTCTACGACAGTGATGTCCTCCTCCCGGCGCATCCTCATCACCCCCTACTTTCAGCGGGAAATGAGGTCTATATTTGCGAAATTCGATATGGGTTTGCAAATTTTCACGCAAAGCGAGGTCCAGCCCCATCGCCCCCTGCTTTCAGCGCGAAACGAGGTCTATATTTTTTCACGCGTGTATTTTGCAAGATAAAGCAAAGTTCTGATTCATCCTTGGGACATAGGTTTGGGTTAGATTATATTTTTTGTTAAAATGACTTTTTTGTAGGATTCGCCAAATTTCCCTTTACAGGCATCTATTTTAAGCTAAAAGGAAACTTTTCACAAAATTTTATCGAAATCGGAGGTAGTCGGTATTCGGAACTTTATCCCTAAGTTTCCCTAATTCTTTCCTCCCAAGAAACGATAATTAGCAATTGCAGACAAATAGCAGAAAAAAATAAAGAAACTTACTGTTGCATTTTTTTTCGATTTTGGTCTTTCAATTTTATCATCATTGAGAGGCAGGCCTTTTTGAGATTCTTTCTGTAAAAAAAAAAAAAAAAACATTTTTTAATCTTGCCAAAAAAACATTAATTATATTTCTTAATATAAAACTTAATAAATACATACCGAGCTTATTTTTTTTTGTAAGACCGTAATTTCGATCGATAAGGTAGTTCTTTTTTTTCTGTCATTACTGCTTTTTCTTCATGAGTGATTTCCTGTTGGTTTTTACAAGGGTTAGTCCAAAAGTTTTCCTATTTCTTTCTGCGGGGTCTACAATAGAGTCGTAAAGTCGTAAGTCGTAAGAAATTGACCAATCACAGTTGAATGTGAAGAGAATAATCGACTGTGATTGGTTAATTTCTTACAACTTATGACTTTACGACTCTACGAGGGTTGTCTGAAAAGTTTCCGACCTCAACATGAAGATGGCAGCACTCGTAAACAAAAGTTGGGGAATGTGTTTGCGGATGCTTTGAAAGGTACTCACCAAAATTTCAACCATTTTGGACGCGCAGTTGTTGTTTGACAATCATTTGAGTGAGTCAATGTGAGTGTTTTTGTGAAAATGGAAAAAATCGAGTATCGAGCTGTCATTAAATATTTGTTTTTGAAAGGCAATACGCCTACGCAAATCAAAGACGTGTTGGACGCTGTGTACGGGGACTTTGCACCATCATTTACCACCGTGAAATTTTGGGCTGCTGAATTTAAACGTGGCCGTACCAGCTTGGGTGACGATAAACGTTCGGGACGTCCAAAAACTGCAACCACTGACGATAATATCGCTCAAGTTCACCAAATGGTGCTAGACAACCGTCGAATTAAAGTTAGAGAGATAGCAGAGGCTATGAACATGTCCAAAGAACGTGTTTGTCACATATTGAATCAAGATTTAGGCATGAGAAAGCTGTCCGCGCGTTGGGTGCCGCGTTTGCTCACTTTGGACCAAAAACGTGTTCGAATGAACATTTCCAACGCTCTGTTGGCGCAGTTTAGGCGCAATAAATCAGAGTTTTTGCGCCGATTAATTACTGTAGATGAAACTTGGATACACCATTAAACTCCAGAAACAAAAACACAGTCAAAACAGTGGACTGCGAAGGGGGAATCGGCTCCAAAAAAAGCAAAGGTTGTTCCTTCCGCTGGGAAAGTGATGGCAACTGTTTTCTGGGATAGTCATGGAGTTATCTTAATCGATTATCTTCAAAAAGGAAAAACCATTACAGGAGCATACTACGCATCAGTATTTGACAAGCTGAAGGCAGAAATTGCGGAAAAACGGCCACATTTGCAGAAAAAAAAAATTTTGTTTCACCAAGACAATGCGCCGTCTCACACCTCAGCGGTTGTCATGGCGAAAATCCACAAATTACGGTTTGAACTGCTTGACCACCCTCCTTACCAGATCTAACCCCCAAGCGACTTTTTTTTGTTCCCTAAGCTAAAAGTTACGCTCGGAGGACAGAGATTTTCGTCGAATGAGGAGGCCATCACCTTTGTAAACAACTATTTTGCAGAGAAAGACGCCGAGTACTATTTGGACGGGTTGAAGAGATGGGAGCATCGCTGGGAGAAGTGTATAGACTTACAAGGAGACTATGTAGAAAAATAAAAATTAATTTGAAGAAAAAATGTCTTGTATCTTTGTTAGGTCGGAAACTTTTCAGACAACCCTCGTATTGTAGACCCCGCATTTTTTTTATAGGGAAACTTACTTTGGAACTCTTTTTGGTTTTTGTTTTTTGAGATCTGTCCTTATTTTATAACTTCTAATTGTTTTGTAATAATAAAAAAATAAATGTCAATATATGTAATAATATATATAGTGTCCCATTTTAAAGGACCCACTCAAATATCTCAGAAACACTGCGTTAAATCGAAAAATGTTTCCTACAAAAGTTGTAGGGTTTCGAGGGGGACATAACACAGTAATATTCATATGACCTTGGCCGGGGTCTCCAAGGTCAAGTAAAGGTGAAAATGAATTTTTTAAACGGAAACCCATATTTTTTATTATAACATCTTTTTCTACTAATTAATTTGAACAACTTTTATCTGAAGCATTTTTTTATTTTCCTAATATTTTTTAAGATATTCAAGAAAAACTTGGTAACTCTTTCAACATGTTTTTCTATGTAAAAATTCCGTCTTTTTTAATTAGAGATTTATTAATACAATTTTTTTTTCTGAATTTTTTCCTTCTGTCATTTGATCAATTTCAATCGTAGGATTTCGAGGGGGACATCCGATGGTGACCTTGACTTTGACCTTGAGGTCAAATTTGAAGGTCATTTGAAGGTTAACTTTAAAATCTTAAATGGAAACCCCCATTTTTTATTTGACATTCTTGTAGCTGACATCGAGAGCTTTCCAAAACACTATAATTAAATGTTTTTTCATTAAGTACTTTTCGAGTTATAAGGCTTGAAAGTTACAGTACCGCCGGCATTAGCATTACCCAAAGTGTACCGCGCGGAGGTTACCCAGTCGGATTTACACCTCTTTTGTGTTCGGAGAACGATCCAGCCAATGAAGGCAAGATCAGTGGTTGATCCAGCCAATGAAGGCAAGATCAGTGGTTGATCCAGCCAATGAAGGCAAGATCGGTGGTTGATCCAGCCAATGAAGGCAAGATCGGTGGTTGATCCAGCCAATGAAGGCAAGATCGGTGGTTGATCCAGCCAATGAAGGCAAGATCGGTGATTGATGCAGCCAATGAAGACAAGATCGGTGGTTGATTCAGCTAATGAAGGCAAGATCGGTGGTTGATCCAGCCAATGAAGGCAAGATCGGTGGTTGATCCATAGTAATAATTCAATTAATTAAATGTTCGAAGGTCGCATCGTTGACTTGTTGGCAGTACTGAATACGGCGTTCAAAATGTCTAACAGTACGCAAGAGTACATTACGTGGAATATTGCACGCAGCTCGGATTCTTTCCTTCATGTCATCTCTTGTGGTCGATGCATTCCGGTAAACTACATCTTTGAGGTAGCCCCACAAATAAAAATCAAGCGATGTTAGATCGGGCGATCTTGTTGGCCATCTTACTGGACCGCGTCTGCCAATCCATCGATTACGAAAGGTATTATTTAGGAAAGCTTTGACCGTATTGGCATAATGAGGACCTGCGCCATCTTGTTGCAACCACATTCTCCTCCTTGTATCGAGGTCATCTTCAAGTAAACCCGGAAGATCGTCTCTCAGCAACTGTAAATAATTTGCACCATTAACCATGGCATCAAAAAAATAAGGACCAATTAAATAGCCATTAACAATTCCACAGCAGACAGTTAGGCTCCAACGATGCTGGTTATCAATCTGCCCCATCCAATGAGGATTAACTGAACTCCAATAGTGACAATTATGTCTATTCATTATCCCAGTATTGTGAAAAGTAGCTTCATCACAGAAAAGTACGTAATTAAAAAATTCGTTGTCGTTTCGAATTTTTTGTGATGCCCACTGACAAAACAATAACCGATCTCTGTGATCCTGCTCAATTAAGGCTTGGTTAAGAGTTATGTGGTAAGGATGATATCTGACGGCTTTTAGATGTCTACCAGCAGTCGATTTCGGAATGCCCAGCGTACGTTGAATTTCACTCAAACTTAAATGTGAGTTAAAATGCACCATCGCCACAACTGCTATAAAGTAAGATTCATTACGTGATCATTGTTGTCGTATCTTCTTCGTTGACGACGAAGATTTCCTCTCCGAATCCTAATTTCAATTTTGCGTATCCTAGAATGATCCGGGTGTTAGCATCGAGGGAATCGTCTACGATACAATGCTGCTGCTCTTCTGTAATTGCGCCGACATTCTCCTAAGATCAGAAGAATATCAACAATCTCGTTAGGCGAGTAATCAGGCATTTTTTTCCGAATTCCGATTTTACGATCGAAAAAATCCAGGAATGTCTGAGAATGTCTCGAGATTGGGAACAAGTGAGAGATAAGTTACTTAAGATGAGATTCCGTATCTGCAACAGGCTACTTGAGTAGGATTATTGGTTCAGGACACGTGACGTCTTTCATGCGAATGCCGAAGAAGTTGTTTAAAAGTCAGTATGTCAATTGCTATTGAGCTCCAGTTAATCCTCCTTGGATGAGGCAGATTGATAACTAACTTTAGAAAAATATCTCACCATTCGGCATTTTTACGTCAAAATGGAAATAAGAAAAACAACTTCCAATGGTCTTGATCTTAACAAATGTTATCAAGATTACGATCTTGAACAATGTTCAAGAGGTTTTAGTCTTTGGTCGGTCGATCATCTTGGGTAATGCTAATGCCGGCGGTACTGTAACTTTCAAGCCTTATAATTCGAAAAGTACTTAATGAAAAAACATTTAATTATAGTGTTTTGGAAAGCTCTCGATGTCAGCTACAAGAATGTCAAATAAAAAATGGGGGTTTCCATTTAAGATTTTAAAGTTAACCTTCAAATGACCTTCAAATTTGACCTCAAGGTCAAAGTCAAGGTCACCATCGGATGTCCCCCTCGAAATCCTACGATTGAAAGTCAAATGACAGAAGGAAAAAATTCAGAAAAAAAAATTTTATTAATAAATCTCTAAATAAAAAAGACGGAATTTTTACATAGAAAAACATGTTGAAAGAGTTACCAAGTTTTTCTTGAATATCTTAAAAAATATTAGGAAAATAAAAAAATGCTTCAGATAAAAGTTGTTCAAATTAATTAGTAGAAAAAGATGTTATAATAAAAAATATGGGTTTCCGTTTAAAAAATTCATTTTCACCTTTACTTGACCTTGGAGATGCCGGCCAAGGTCATATGAATATTACTGTGTTATGTCCTTCTCGAAACCCTACAACTTTTGTAGGAAACATTTTTCGATTTAACGCAGTGTTTCTGAAATATTTGAGTGGGTCCTTTAAAATGGGACACTATATATACCTATATATATTTGAATTGTTCGCACCTGTATAATCGTTTTCGTGAGTATGGTGAGGGAAGTCAGGGAAGGTTTACACTGCAGTTATGCGGGAAATCCACCGGAGAGAAGGAGAGACTGCGAGGCTCTCGCTGCAATTACGCAGGGAACCCGCGAAATCAGAGGCTCGCACTGCAGTTACGCAGGGAACCGGACGGAGATAAGGAGAGACCGTGGGGCGCACGCTGCAATTATGCAGGAACCCGACGGAGATAAGGAGAGACCGTGGGGCGCACGCTGCAATTATGCAGGAACCCGACGGAGATAAGGAGAGACCGTGGGGCGCACGCTGCAATTATGCAGAAACCCGACGGAGATAAGGAGGGACCGTGGGGCGCACGCTGCAATTATGCAGGAACCCGACGGAGATAAGGAGGGACCGTGGGGCGCACGCTGCAATTATGCAGGAACCCGACGGAGATAAGGAGCGACCGTGGGGCGCACGCTGCAATTATGCAAGAAACCCGTAAAGTCAGAGGCTCTCGCTGCATTACGCAGGAAACCCGCGAGATCAGAGGCTCGCTCTGCGACTATGCAAGGAACCCGACGGAGGGCTTGGGGAGGGGAGGATTTATGGTAGTTAGCGAGGAAATTTTAAGGGAAGTATTAGGTGATAAACTTAGTTTCCGTCGTTTTTTTGCTTAAAAAATGCATTTGTTTCAATAAGAAAATGAATTATACATTAATCAAAATATTGTCCATTGTTTTCTATAACATTTTCCCATCTTTCTTGCAAAAGTTGAATTCCGCGACGATAGAACGACTTGCTTTTTGAGGCAGTCCAGTGATCCCATCTTCGAATTTCTTCGTGATTGGAGAAGTGTGTATCGGCGAGCGCGTGTTGCATCGATTGGAAAAGGTGGTAATCCGATGGGGCCAAGTCTGGAGAATAGGCTGGGTGTGAGAGAACTTCCCATTTGAGCTCCAACAGTGTTTCTTTTACTTTTCTTGCAACATGCGGTCGCGCGTTGTCATGCAAAAGAATAACTTTGCGTCGATTACTGGCTATTGATGACCTTTTTCGCATCAATTCATCGTTCAATCGATATAATTGTTGTTGGTAGCGGTCACCCGTGACTGTTTCATTCGGTTTCAGTAGCTCGTAAAAAATTACGCCATCCTGATCCCACCAAATACAGAGCATTGCCTTATGACCGTGAATATTCCGTTTTGGCGTTGATGTTGATGGTTGGCCGGGATTCATCCATGATTTTTTGCGTTTAGGATTGTTATAAAAAATCCACTTTTTATTGCCAGTCACAATGCGCCACAAAAAACTCTTTTTTTCTGCCTGGCAAGCAAGGAAGTCGCGATGGTCAAACGGTTCAAAATGGCATTTTCGGACAACTCATGTGGTAGCCATTTTCCTTCTTTTTGAATCTTTCCCATGGCGTGTAAACGTTTAGAAACAGCCATAGGAATAACATTTAATACTTGTGATAATTCTTTGAGTGTTTGAGCTGGATTTTCATCCAATAACGCTTGCAATTCGGCGTCATCAAACTTTTTTGGCTGTCCTGAACGTTCTTTGTCTTTCACATCGAAATCACCACTTTTGAATTGTTGAAACCATTCTCTGCATGTTCTTTCTGATGGAGCTTGATCACCATAAGTTTCAGAAATCAATCGATGAGCTTCAGCTGCAGTTTTTTTCCGGTCTGTTAACATTTCCCGACGAATAGGAAATTTTTCAATAATGCCCTTTGGGTCCCGGAGGCGTCTCTTTAAATTTTACAATTACTACGATTGGTTAGGGCTTTTTTTAGGCCCTTACGTTTCGACCAATGGAGAATTTGTTGCTATCAAGTGTGGTTGATATTTTTATTACCCTCTCGATCTTATCTTAGGCAAATATCGCGTAACGACGATCTGTCAGCCGAGAATTGTTTAGAATCGCTTATTGTTGTTAGTCTTTTCTAAAATTCTATTAGTTTTCCCAAGTGTTGGTTTCGTTTAGAGAACTGTCGACTAGTTTAACTCCTTAGAATATAATCAGTTACAGTTTGAATTTTATGAGTTGATCTGTATACTTCTCTAGTTCTGTTAATATTCTTTTACTTTTACAATAAAGCTGTTTCGGAATATGTTTGCATTGCCTGCCAGATCGTCGGTTTATCTGCGCGACTGTGATATTTTAAATATCGCCTTGCGTTCTCCGAAAGAAAAGAATCGTCTGGAGTCTACAGGACGTAACACATTCTTATCCAAGGAGTTTTTGATATTAATTGCAGTTTCATCATCAGAATCGTGCAATTCGGTAACGCTGAATTGTGGAACACTCTCTTCTGCAATTTCTTGCTCCCTGTTTGAATTTATGCAAGCGTTCAAAGTTTTGCAATACCTATTAACGATCGGATATGTTGTATCAAAAATTTTTCCGCACGTAAATTTTTTGTCCCGTCAAAAATTAAATTTTTTACTTCATTAAAATATTGTTCACTTCTAGCTGAAGATGCAACATTTATGCCGCTATTGAACGCCATTACAGCTGTCCATAGTGGAAATTGTTTACATAATCAAAGCAAACTGGTGCCAAAATTGGGACAGTAATAAGGATTTGGTCTGTCTCCGAAACTTATACATTTTTTTATTATTTCTCTCAATATTTTCAAGAAAATTATTCATGCGACTGTTCTGTTTACATTCAAACGATTCGTTATCTGAATTTTCACTCAAATATTCATCTGTAGTACTGCTTTCATAATTTTTCAAATCATGTGTTCTAATCATATTTATGAGACGTTGTTGTGCATGAAAACTATTTAATGCATTATTTTCAATTTCTTCCATTTCAGAAAATGCAACTGTTAAAATATTAGTGCAGATTTGACTAAAAGTGTCAATGCTAGTTGTTTGACTTTGTTAAGAAATAATCGCGAAAGAGACTTGAGATCAGAGAATGATCGAGAGAACACTGAATTTAACGTAACAGAGTTTTATTCTGAGTAACAGATTAGCAATAATGAACAAATTTAATTGCGAGTACAGCGACTAATTGCGAGAGAACAGCGAGAGCGAAAAGCATTACGATGTATTCACTGACAAGCGAACGTTGACTCTGGCCCTTTGTTCGGAAAAAGATTTCGGTGAAGGTTTCACATATTATGATCGTCGACCAGCTGATTTGACAACAGCATGGTGCGGCGAGGCGCGCGGTGAGACGCGAGAGAGTCGCGGTGAGACGCGAGAGAGTCGCGGCAAGACGCTCGAGACGCGGAAAAAACATAAATATGTCTCGGCAATACATCGATCAGCTGCGATACGAAAATAGACATACAGACGTGATATATAATTAAATTGAAATAAAGTATCTTAACATTACCGCCCGCCTCAGGGGCGTGACGGACGCCGCTGATAGATATAACAATTGAACAGATGATACTTGCACAGAACCTCGAGAATGAATGCGAATGAGTGCAACAATAAGGCGAACATTCAAAGTACGAAAACTTAACAGATAATGATGCGAGTTACAATTGATTTAAAGGCGGTTTTTACAAGCAAATGGTGATGTTGATGTGATGCGCAACTCACGTTTCGATCGGCAGTAGACACAATTTGACAATAGGCCTTTTAAATTCTGACGTCGCAGTGCGTACAGTCACGACGCGTGTTCGACCGTCAGATCCCGGATGAATTGCGGTTATTCGCGCGAGCGGCTACTTGGAAGGTGGATATCGTTCATCGAGAATTAACACGAGAGAGCCGATCGAGATTGCATTTGACGATTGTTGCCACTTATTTCTGGTCTGCAGACGCTGGAGGTATTCGGTGGACCAGCGATACCAGAATCGTTCGACCGTGTAACGAAGAAGTTGCCACCGTGACAACCGCGAGATCGGCGTTTCGGCTAACGACGGCTCAGGAAGTACGATAAGAGATTCGCCGACTAGAAAGTGCGCGGGTGATAGCGCGGTGACGTCGGCGGGATCATCCGAGAGCGCGGAGATTGGTCGCGAATTTAGAACGGCCTCGATTTGTACGAGAAGCGTAGTGAATTCCTCATACGTGAGGACGGATTCGCCAAGAACACGTCGAAGGTGAAACTTTGTCGATTTCACAGCGGCTTCCCATTTTCCACCGAAGTGTGGAGCGGAAGGAGGGTTGAACTGCCATTTCGTCCCGTCGGTAGCGAGAAGGTGCGACAGTTCGGCGACTTCTTTTGACACGGAATTAAAGAGGCGACGGAGTTCCGCGTCGGCGCCGACAAGGTTGGTGCCACAATCACTCGTCAGCGAATTGCATCGACCGCGTCGACTGATAAAGCGGCGATACGCGACGATGAAGCCTTGAGTCGAGTAGTCCGTGGCCAGCTCGAGGTGGACCGCTGAGGTGTTGAAGCAGACGAAGAGCACTAGATAGCCCTTATAAGTGCGAGCAGCGCGTCCACGCCAGGTGCGAAGGGCCTGCATAGTCCACACCTGAGTTGAAAAATGGGCGCGTTGGTGTGACGCGGGACTTCGGGAGAGAGCCCATCATTTCGCTGGCGGTGACAGCGCAGTGTCGAATGCATTTGACGCATCGACGAATGAAGGCGCTGACGAGCGCGACCGCCGAGGGTCCAATATTGCTGACGCAACGTTGCTAGCACGACCTGAACTCCACCGTAAAACGTCTGTTGGTGAAGATCTGAAATAACAAGGCGTGAGAACGAAAAGTCGCGGGGCAATATTGCTGGATGTTTACTGTCAGCGTCAAGCGATGAGTTTTTCAGACGGCCGCCGACCCGAAGAATGCCGTCGAAGTTCACGAAAGGCGAGAGCTTAAGAAGTGGATGAGAGCGAGGAAGAGTAGCTCGTTGACAGTAGATATCCAGTTCGCTGGAGAAGTGATTTCTCTGCGTTTCTTTAAGCCAGAATAAGCGAACTCGATGAACCTCTTCGGCTGTTAGTCCCAAGGAGTCCGAACACTTGAGTCCTTGAAATCGAGATGTGGCACGCATGATCCAAGCCGTGATACGGAGGAGCCGATAGAGCTGCGAAAAGCGATTGATTAGTTCCCATGAGTCAGGTAGTTTTCGTACAATGGAAACTAGTGCAAGCTTCTGCCGACGCTCTTCAAGATCGATTGCGTGGTCGATCGGAGGAACTCCTAAGGGCCATCCAACGGAAGGGCCTTGAAGCCATGCTGGTCTTTGCCACCAAAGGTGATGGTGATGGAGTTGAAGCGGAGAGAGGCCACGCGACAGGCAATCAGTCGGATTCTCCACTCCAGCGACGTGACGCCAATGTGCATCAGGAATCAGCTCTTGAATAGCGGTTACTCGGTTTGAAACGAATTCCTTCCATCGTGAAGGATGCCCTCTGATTCACGCGAGAGTGACGCTGGAGTCCGTCCACAGGTGGACAGGAACATCCTGAAGATCGAGCAGACTTCGAATTCGGCAGGCACGACAGCAGCAGCGAGCTCTAAACGAGGAATTGTCTGTCGCTTAACAGGAGCGACCTTGCTTTTTGATGCGAGAAGAGAGACCTTGGCATCGGCGTAATCGTTTAAAATCCGGATGTAGATCACTGCTCCGAGGGCATCTTGAGAAGCGTCCGAGAATCCGTGAATTTCGACGCCTCGGGCAGATGACGAAGTGCCTATCCAACGAGGGATTGCAATTTGTGGCACGTCCTTGAGACTTGATTCGAAGTTGACCCAATCGTTGGCGAGAGCTGGAGGCAGTGGATCATCCCAGTCAAGTTGAGATCTCCAGAGTCGTTGAACGAAGACCTTGCCGATTATGGTAACTGGAGCCATCCGAGCGGGTCAAAGATCTGAGCGATTCGAGACAGCGCTGATCGCTTCGTAAGCGTGTGAGAATGATTGAATTGACTGAGCTGAAAATAAAAGGTATCGGTTACCGGATGCCACGTGAGACCGAGGGTTCGAGCTTCGGTTGGAAGATCTCGAGAAGATGATTGCTCGTGCGATGTGGAGATGCCTGTGAGGATGCTGTCTTCGTTCGATGCCCACTTTTGAAGGCGGAAGCCGCCCGCCATGAGAAGCTGATTTAATTGAGCTGCTTTGCTTCGAGCATCCTCTGGTGTGTCAGCGCCGGAAAGAATATCATCGACGTACGTTTCTTCCCGTAAAATGACTGCAGCTTGCGGAAATCGATGTTCTTCGTCGGAAGCGAGCTGTATGATGACGCGAAGCGCCAGATACGGAGTATATGTAAGGCCGTAAGTCACCGTACAGAGTTGAAAGTCTTGCGGAGATTCTGCTTCACCCCAGAGAATGCGTTGATAATCTCGATCGTCAGGATGTATCACAATCTGCCGATACATCTTCTCAATGTCAGCAGCGAAGACGAACGCGTGAGTTTGCCAGCGGAGAAGAACGGCATCGAGATCCAGCTGCAATTTGGGTCCTGCATGAAGACATTCATTGAGCGAGACTCCGGTTGACGTACGAGATGAGCCATTGAACACGACTCTCAGCTTTGTCGTGGAGCTTGATTCACGAAGAACGCCATGATGCTGATGATAAACTGGAATCATATGAGCTTGAGGAGGCGAGATTCGCTGCATATGTCCTAAGTTTTCGTACTCCTTCATGAAATTGACGTAGAGCTTGCCGAAATCTGAATCGCGTTGGATGCGATGACGATTGCGATTCTCCTAAGGACCTTTTGGTTGATCGAAAAGGCAGGCGAACGATGTATCGCCCGCTTTGATCTCGAGAATGTGTTTCAAGAAAATGCTGTTCGCACTCAAGCTCGTCTGGATTGAGACGACTAGATGGTGATGAGGCGATTTCCTCTTGAGTCCAGAATCGTTGCAGTTCTTCATGGAGATCGATGTCCTTGGACGAATGGATGGAGAACGAAGTCGCGTATGGAGTTTCCGAAGACGAGGTCGCAATCCATCCGAAAGTTGTTTCCTGGGCAACAGGAGAGTTCGCAGGCCCTCGCTTGATAGAGCCGCACAGAAGAGCGCCATAAACGTCTGCGCCCAAAATGAGATCGATTGCACCGGGGACTGCGAAGTTTGGATCAGCTAATGGCAGCCCGGCGAGATGCGTCTAGGTTGACATCACTACGGCTTGCGCTGGAACGCGACCAGTGACTCGAGGTAGAATGAATGCTGCGACATTGATTTCGATCGAAGGATCGATACATGAGCGAATATTTAGCGAGACGACGTCGCGAGTGGAGCCAACAGTTTGAGCACCGACACCGATGATGGGAATTGACGCACGACAACGAGACAGACGAAGTGACTGAACCAAGGATTCCTGGATGAGTGAGACTTCAGAGCCTTGATCCAGCAACGCTCGAATGTTGATAGTCTCACCGTGTGCAGCCACGAGAGTCATGCAAGCGGTGGCTAGTAAGTTGCGGACGCTCGAATGATACAGCGGCGTGGTGCGATTGACGGCGGATATTCCTGATGGCTTTGCGTTGGACGTCGTCGTGATAGTCGCTGAGGTGGTTGCGACGGTTGACGATCCGAAGTCGCGATGAAGCAGCGTGTGATGCTGACCTCTGCAGTGTCGACACCTCTTCAACGTTCGACATTCATTGAGACGGTGAGCTCCGAGACAGTTGAAACAAAGATTCTTATGGTTAACGAATTCTTGTCGCTCACCGAGAGATTTCGCAGCGAAATCTGAGCACGACGCGATGTAGTGAGATGCGCTGCAATACGAACACTTGGTTGAGCTTGCGACTGCGGTGTGCGTACGAGCGGCTGGCTTGTTCTTCGACGTCGGGTTTGATCCTGTGGATGACAATTTGGAAGACCGAGATTGCACTGCTTCCAACGCTCGTATGCGTTCTTCGAGGAAGAGTTCGAGTTGCACGAAGGTCGCGAGTTCCTTGGAATTTCCGCGTTCAAGCTCCCACGCTTCCAACGTATGCGTGTCGAGACGCCGCGAGACAATGTACACGATGATGATGTCCCAATACTCGGTAGGCGCACCGAGAGACTGCAAGGCGCCAAGCGATTCCTTTACCGTTGACAAGAGCGTCTTGAGATCGGAGCTGGATTTTTGCGTTAGCGGCTTCAACTCGAAGATTTGATCTAGATACGTCGACACGAGGATGCGCCGATTCTCATAACATGAAGTAAGCGCTTGCCAGGCGCGCGAAATGTTATCTGCTGTTACCGAAATGTTGGCGAGATATCGAGCTGCTTCTCCGGTGGTCTGAGATTTTAGATAGTGCAGCTTTTCGACGCACGAGATATCTCGGTTCGATCCGACCATTGAATGAAAGAGATCGCGGAATGATGGCCACTCATGATAATTGCCAGAGAACTTTGGCAAACTTATTTTTGGCAGCGAGCGACTTGCGCTTGAATTTGAGCTTTGAGACTGCATAGAGTCATTCGCGTCTTTATGGTCGAGAAATTGTTCTCAAGCTTGCATTAGACACGACTTTGAGTCCAAGTAACCTTCCTCACATTTTGAGTAAAGATCGTCTGTGAAATATGCGTGCTTACGCATTTCTTCGGTGAGACTGCCGATGATTTTATCGTGGTTGAGCTGGAATTTATCCTAATTCGCCTCAAGAGTTTGCAGTCGAGCTTCAATGGCAAATTTGTTGAATTTGTCCGCGCCCAGTTTCCTTGCGTTGTCAAAGGCACGAACAATAACGTCGAAAAGATGATGTTGTTTTTCCACAACTCCTGCGAATGTTGACATTATGAAGAAGAACGTTCCGGAAGGTCACAAGCACTATGTTCAAACTTAAATGTTTAACGGTTGCACTGATATTACAATTGAGAGAGCTGCGAATGCAGTTGAGAGCGAGAGATCACTTCACGGTGATACTGCGAAGGAGCACTGGCAATGATAAAGAACGCGAGGATAATGTCCGCGAATGCGAGCCGTCAGAGAGAGAATTGCCGTGCGTTGAGAAAAGTCGTTGGATCCGGCTCGAAGGACCAAAATGTTAAGAAATAATCGCGAGAGAGACTTGAGATAATGATTGAAAGAACACTGAATTTAACGTAACAGAGTTTTATTCTGAGTAACAGATTAGCAATAATGAACAAATTTAATTGCGAGTACAGCGACTAATTGCGAGAGAACAGCGAGAGCGAAAAGCGTTACGATGTATTCACTGACAAGCGAACGTTGACTCTGGCCCTTTGTTCGGGAAAAGATATCGTCTCACATATTATGATCGTCGACCAGCTGATTTGACAACAGCATGGTGCGGCGAGGCGCGCGGTGAGACGCGAGAGAGTCGCGGCAAGACGCTCGAGACGCGGAAAAAACATAAATATGTCTCGGCAATACATCGATCAGCTGCGATACGAAAATAGACATACAGACGTGATATATAATTAAATTGAAATAAAGTATCTTAACAGACTTAATATGCCAATGCATCAAACGAAAAAATCCTTAATTCGCGCATGTTTATCCTAAAAACATTTCCAACCTCAGACTGCTTTAATTAAATGTGCGATATCTATTCTTAATATGCAATTGGGAATACTTGCGTTATTGTCATTATATAAAATGTTCATACATCTTTCAACATATGTATGTAAATCGCAGTTGTTAAAAGCGAAAGTAACAGCATTAATAAGTGCGAAAGAATAATTAGTTACTACTTTTTTCGGAGTAGCAGCACCAGATTGCAGCCATTCGCGTAACCAGTACGTCAAAATATTCGTGTCATGCTTTTCCGAGATCATTTGTAAAAAATTTTGTATCAAAAGGAACAACGGCTTGGTATGAAAATATTGTGTGTGACAAAAACTCGTCAAACTTTTTAATTTTTTTTATTAAAGATCCGGTGGCATCTATACTTAAAATGCCTCTCTTCTCAGTTTGTTTATGAAATCGTTGATATAAAAATAATTGCTCGGGAGTAAAATATATAACAAAAAACTTATCTAAACCTACTTCGCGAATTAAAGCTGAAAATTCGGGCTTATATTTTAATCGTACAATAGATGTAATGGGATCAGAACCTCTTGTAATACCTAACTTATTATCTGTGTTCAATTGTTTAGCTTTTCTTAAAACCAATTCGCTATACAAATGTGCTGGTTCTATATCGCCGAATAACATCAATTCATTTGCTGCTTCTCTCCTCCAGCCATACGTGGACATTGCACGCAAATCTTTAACACGGCTTCTTTCTAATTTGCGCAATTGTCGCTTTTTTTTATGCGCGATGCCTCTGGTATCATATGTAGAACAATGAAGTTCTATTTTTGTATCTCCATTTGTCGGTTTTCGCATGCTATACGCATTAAAGAGTGCACCGCATTCCGTGCATTTTCCTCTTATCTTTAAAAATATTTCACCTGGTGTAGAATTTATTTTGCCAGATTTAAAAATATAACAACATGGTATTTTTAATTAGTAGATATACTACGCCGGTTCTAACTCAGGTCCTCTGAGGGGGGTGAGGGGCAAGGGGAACCTTTGGCGCGGGGGAATGACGTCACGCGGGGAGGGGGAAGCATCTGCGTGGGTCCGCGGGGAGGGGGAAGCGTCCGCTAGGGTCCGCGAGGGGGCCGCGGGGAGGGGGAGGTGTCTGCGAGATGGTCCGCGAGGTTTGTTCCGCGAGGGGGCCACGGGGAGATGGAGGACCGCGTGGAGGTTTGTTGGCGAGGGGTCCGCGGGGGAGGGGAAAGCGTCCGCGATGGTCCGCGGAGGACCGTGTACGGGTGAGGGGTCCGCGGGGAGAGGGGAATGCGAGGCGCACGCGAGAGAGATATAGCAAGAGAGAAGTAGCGCGAAGAGAGAGATAACGCAGCGACAAGATAACGCGAGGCGTTCGCGAAGGAGAGAGAGGTAACGCGAGGCGCATGCGAGCGCAAGAGAGAAAGAGATAGCGACAAGATGACGCGAGAGAGGTAACGCGGCGAAGGAGAGCGAATGAGAGAGGCGTACGCAAGAGAGATTTTTTCTTTCTTTCTTAATAATAATAAGATTTTAATAGGTGGAAAGGAGAGGAATTTTATATAAATACATTTATTTAATAATAATAATTTTAATTAATATATATGTATATACATATGTGTGTACTGTACAAATGTGTGTGTGTGAATTTAAAATATAAAATATACAATATATAAAATATAAATTAATATAAAATGTAAAATATAAGAATATTAAATATAAAATATAAAAGATTATAAATATAAATTTATAAAAATGTAGAGTATATAAGGTGGTGTGGCGGCTGCAAGGCGCTGGGGACGACCGGGCGGGGACTTCTGTATAACAGAAATTTTTTTTTTTTTATTAATTATTTTAATAATTTTTAAAATTAAAAAGAAATACTTACAACAATTATTCCTTCTCAAAGAAGTCTCCATGTTCACAAGGAAATTGCGATATCTTGGATCAATCATTAAATAAATTATGAGATATTTGATTATGTAGAGTAGCTGTATGACGTTTTCTCAAACCTATTTCTCGTCCATGTATTATCATCTGGACGATTAAATTCACCGGAGTGTGTGTCGAAAGCGCAGGAACACTGGTATCTACGCTTAAGTAACATTTGCGTAGAAATTTTCTTTTTCTTTCAAGTCGCGCGATTCGAGCTGTCCGTGATTGCAAATTTTTAATTAAAAAGTTTTTCGGGTTTATTGTCAGGTCCACAAATGTCAACAGTTCTTGTGAGCATTGTCCTTCTAACAAGTCGATACATTCATCGCAATGTAACTCCCAGAACAGATAACCCACTTTATCACTTTCAGTCGGAAGCATTCCTCCCCTTAAAATGTTTTTTTCCATCGCAGCAGCAATTTCTAACACAAGTTCTTCCTGTGATGCAATATATTTAATCAGAGTTACCATCTTCATAGCACTTATAGAATTCACACTTTAAGTGTTCCAATTTTTAACAGTTTAATGTGCAAATAGGACACACACTGCACGATAAAATTTGATTTATGGAGCATCTACAGTTGCAATACGTTTTCCCTTCAATTAGAGTATATCTTACAGTTTCATGCAACCGCACAGCACGAGCATGCGAGTATAAGTCTGCTACTCGCAGGAAGCATGTAGAACAAAATTTTTCATCTTCATTAGTTTTTAATAAAAGCAAATATTGCACATTTTTGTCAGTTCATTAAAATCATTTATATCAGCCTGTTTTAAAACTCGTACACATTTGTCATTAAAGTCATCGCTACACTCACTATCGTAATCAGAATCTGCTGTCGATGATATTTCAATTTCAGATTCTTCTTCTATAATTTCTTCATCATTTACTTCTTCGGCATCTATATCCATGTATTCATCACTATCATCAATTACAATTACTTCTCTATCCATTTTACATTCAAGACTGTCAGAAACGTGATGATGGGGACACATATTATAATGTTGCTCCCCTCTTGATTTTTAATTCTAATATCTCTCTTGTTCTAACTAAAGTATCACGTCTCAGCTAGCTCATCACTTTTCTAGAGAGCGAAAAAGTTTTGCCAACTATGCACTTATCAGACAGGGAAAAAATAATTAAACGCATATTAACAATGAAATAATTTATTCGTTAGAAGCATCGTGAAGAATAACATTTACAGCACAAGTTATCAATTCACAATCTATAAGTGATTCGTTGTCAAACATACGACTTTCACGTATCGCTTTTGAAGCATTGCTCGCATCGCAGATATTATCACGTTGTAAAACATTTACAAATTGTTTAAACTTTTCAGTAACAATATGCGTATTTTCACACAGCCAGAAATACATATGATCAACACATTTTTCAAAATCGAATAAATGTAATAAAGTTGATGGTTTCATGTACAAAGTATTATCAGATAATGTAATCTTTATAATTTTTGAAGTATGCATATTAACCACTTCGAGTGTCAGATCTCGAATCCATAGTGGAGTTTCAGTTAACCGCTCAATATCTTGTTTCTGCATTAGCAATTTCCACGTTTCAATAGACAATACTATTTGATTGCCTCGATTATCTCCGAGAGCTAATTCCACGTAAGATATATTTCCAACGCTGATTCCAATTTCCAAATATTTGTACGATGTTGATGTTAGGGCATATCTTCTTCCAAGAATACGAACCACATGATGAGAGCTATAAATTTGAGGTTATTTAAAATCATTATTTAACAAAAAAAAGTATTAAAACTTACATGTCACATTTCTTCTTGCACAAAACATCGCTCTCCTGAATTCTTGGAACGTAATAATTCATGCTGCTTAAAAGAACCTTTCACTCAAGTAATCAACGCAATACTAAATAATAATTATTATTACAATTTTACATTGTTACATTGCAACTGCAATTATTGCTGACGCGATAATATTTTCAACCAATCAAAGCGCCGATGCACGGCTGCTGTCATCCCCAAGTGTTCAAAACCTACGTGACAAAATCAGCTGATTAGCAAAATGTATCAAAGCGCCAATGTACAGCTGCTATGATATCATCCTCAATGAAATCATCGTAAAAATGCAACATATCTAAAATTTCAAGTTCCGCTATACGGCTGCTATGACATCATCCTCAGATGAACTATTAGACGTAAAAAATGCAACATATTCACAATTTCAAGCGCCGATGTACGGCTGCTATGACATCATCCTCAGATGAACTATTAGACGTAAAAAAAAATGCAACATATTCAGAATTTCAAGTGCCGATGTACGGCTGATATGAACATCAATACAATTTTATATTTTACATGGTATACATACTAATATACATATAATATACATACATAAAATATACAGTTTTTACATATTTTACAAAATATACATATTTACAACAAATATATATCTATTATTTACAATAGTATTTTATAATGTCCCCACGGTAATGTATCAGTGGTTTCAGGTATGAAATACCGCTTGTCGTCGTACGGACATAGAGCAATTTTTGTCTCGCGAATGGTGTATACTTCGTGCAATTTCGATCTTATACAAGACTGACTACGTGTCATTTCAATATCATCATTCAAACACCGCGTATAATCGTCAAACGTTATCGTTCTCGCGACGACGTTACTCTTGACACCTTTTACTTTTTTGGTATCTTTCTTGCCATCCACTCGCAAGGCATACATTTTTGCTCTAAGCCCTACAAGTTCGGTCATTATCGCGCCGTTGTTTTCATCTTTCATTAGACTGGGTACCTTTTTATTCACGAGCGGTATACCGTACGCATTGTCCACAGCGTAATCGCGCGTATCAAATTTGCTCACGTCGCGCTTCATATTCTCATATACATCTTCGCATTCAATGTGATATATTAGGCTGTCTGTGTCGGTGTACATTATCCGGCATTTGTCACGATACAGCGGTGACATGTACTCGTGATGAAATTCGTATAAACACGTTTTGGAGATGTCGAGTATGCACATGCCGACATAAATTGGTTTATAAAATTTTACCTCGAGTTTGCGTAATTCGACAGCGATTAGATTTTCAGAAAAGATGCTTCTACTGTGAAAATTTGGTTTCGCAATCATTGCCTCTGCACCGTATCGTCCATCCCAATGTGTGATGAGTTTTACATCGACACGATTACGCACATTTTCCATCGTCTTGCCAAATACCGCATTATTTATTAATTTGTATAAATTTTTTTCAAAATCATTTTTCGTGTGTGTTCGAAATTTTGTATTAAGTTCGATATAATTTCGGAGCCATGGAGATTGAGTGAATTGTAATACGCGATGTATTTTTGTAACGCGAAGGCCGTGTCGCATACATTGCTGCAGGTTGCGGTAGTGTATGACATAACGCTTCTTATCATATAGCGTTGCGAGAAGCTTATCTTCCCGCTTGCCGGGCGGTTTGTCACGTGTCGGGCAAAACGGTAGGTCAGTGTGCGTGTCGTGAAGATGTTGTGGATACTCTAAATCTACTTCAAGGATATAGCCTGTATGCGAATCGAGCGCTATTGACGAGATGTTGAAATTAGATATGTCGTCGACCCATCGAAAATCGGCATATGGCAATGGTTGGCACATTGCCCATCCGTATAAATTATTTACATCAAAATACATGTGATATGATGATGGTTTCGATGGATCGTACGCCTGCATGTACTTGTTATTAGCATGAGCGTATCTGCTCGAACATTGACTTAGACCGCCGCGTATACCACGTTCGATAAACATAACCATGTCGATATCGGTAAGCAATTCGAACGTAATATTTGTATGTTTTAACATGGCGTCCCTTGTATACCCGGGAAGAGTATAATAATACGCGGGGTCGAGTCCATAGCTTTTGATACAACTATCGTGAAAATTTTCAAAAATATCTGCTAATAACAAGACATCAATTTTTAAATACAGATCGCTATATTTGCCTAGCGTTTTCGAAGGGAGAATCGGTTCCAGACGTTCTCGGCGTGCGCGTAATCGCTCTCTGTTACGGATTCAGCGTAATAATCGATCGAACGACAATCAGTATCAAATCCTAACCGATGTGATATCAATATTCCGTCATTCGCGCCGACCCACAATGTCAATCAATACATCGCTGTTATTCCGAAGAATCAAACGAAGCTTTGTACCATCTTCGAGAACAAACAAAAGCATCGACACTCTCGCTCGAAAACAAAATCACGCGAGTCCACGTAGCTCGCGATGATTGGTTAGCCGGAATCCCCTGTTTGCGCGGTCCTGCGAAAACAGAAAAAGAGAACCTTCTCCGAAACCAAACGATATACAGATCGCGAGCACATCGGTAATAACTCGAAAAAGTCTCCGTCTATACGAGGCAATCGCAGGAAAATACCAAGTCGTGAAAGTCGCGCATATCATAAATAGCGGTTCATACGTTGAAATTAACTGAAATCGTGCATTCTTTTCAGTTAGGTTCGTGCACTTTACTTTTCGCGGATCAACTCCGCGCAAAAAAAGCAATTCCGCTTTGATTTCGACCAAGAGAGCCGTGGCGCTCTCCGAACTCTAGCTCGCTCGTTGGCGCTCTCGTATCAGCGGATCGACGACGGGAGACTACCGTGCTCTCCCTCTCGCGAAGTGCGCTCTCGCTTGCTCCCGTTTCCAGTTGACGATCGCCGTCGGATAGAGAGCCTATACTCGCGCCTCTTTTGTATTAGACAATTGAAGTAAAGTTAGAGGCGGAAGTGCATCTCTGCGCACCAAGTGTTATAAAACTTATTTGTCGTCCAAATAAAGAGTCAATTATTGTTCGTGCAAACGAGTGAACGGTCGTTTATCAATCCACAAAACTATCCGTCTCGCCTTCCTGATTCACGTAACACCACGAGTTTCGGCGTGTCAGTCGACGCGTGTCCCGGCATTCTCCGTTTCGATTTTAAATTCACCGTAAACGAAACAAACATTTGGTCCTTCGAGCCGGATCGGAGCAAAGTGGTGTTAATAACTGTTTCGAGTGCATTCAACCACAAAGTGACTCTCAAGTGAAAATTGACTCTCGAGACTTACAAATCTCCTTGTTAGCATCGATTATACTGGTCACCTTTAGCAAAATTATTGGGCGCTCACTCTTTAAAACAACTCGTGGCTTATATTGTAAATCAAACGTTGAGTCAGTAAAATAGTTTATCATGAGTGCCGAATTATCAAAGCAAGAGGCGCAGCTGCACATCGTAGCTCGATTCCTCGAGAATTTTAAAAAGGTCGGAAAGGGTAACTATACACCCGCTAAAATTCGTTCGTGGATCTCATCCTTGAAAGAAGCCTGGCGACAGTACATCGAAGGTCACGCAGTCCTCCAGCAGATCTACTCAGCCGAAAAAAGAGCGAACCTCGACTACTTCAAAAGGGAACAACTGGACATAAACGAGGAGATCTACCAAACGGCGCTGGATTTCATGCATGAGTGGTTGGAGGAAATGGAGCTCCCTGTGAGTCCGAACCGATCTGTTCTAACGGAGCAATCGTTCTCGCGATCGGAATCTACGTTATCATTAAGACATTTGCCGCCGATCAAAATGCCTCCGTTTTCTGGCAGTTTCGCCGAGTGGGAGAGCTTTCGCAATCGATTCACCGCACTAATTATTGAAAATAAAGAATAAATATGTTTTTTATTTTTTATATATCGCTAGTAAATTAATCAACAGGATAGTTAAATTAATCGACCACACTAGCCAATGAATTTGTCTAAGCTGTGACTTTATCGACCATATGGTTGTGGTCTTTATAAAGTACAACTTGAAATTATTAATTACAAATTTTTCTTAAGTGAGAAAAATATTGGTCCGAAAGTCGCTGAATCGGGAATCGAACCCGAGTCTTTCGCTTGCCGGGCGACTGCTCTTACCTCTAAGCTATTCAGACCCTTCGAAACAATACTTTTCTCTTTTTGCTTTTATATAGTTATTTGTAAATAACGCCTTGTATATCCGCCGGCGTATACTAAACAGTTGGAAAATCATCTATATGGGTAGGCTCCATGATTAGGTCCAGGAACAAATTTAAATATGTTTTTTATTTTTTATATATCGCTAGTAAATTAATCAACAGGGTAGTTAAATTAATCGACCACACTAGCCAATGAATTTGTCTAAGCTGTGACTTTATCGACCATATGGTTGTGGTCTTTATAAAGTACAACTTGAAATTATTAATTACAAATTTTTCTTAAGTGAGAAAAATATTGGTCCGAAAGTCGCTGAATCGGGAATCGAACCCGAGTCTTTTGTAATTAATAATTTCAAGTTGTACTTTATAAAGACCACAACCATATGGTCGATAAAGTCACAGCTTAGACAAATTCATTGGCTAGTGTGGTCGATTAATTTAACTACCCTGTTGAAAATAAAGAACTTTCCGATTTTTCGCAAATGCATTTCCTAGCAACCAGTGTAACCGGGTCAGCTCTTGAAGTAATTTCCAGCATTTCGATAACCGCGGATAATTTTTCCGTCGCCTGGAAAGCCCTTAAAGCTCGATTCGAAAATAAGAGAAAGCTCATCGATCTTCACATCGCCGCATTGTATAATTTGCCTCCCATGGCGCGAGAGTCAGCCGTCGAATTGCATTCGCTGCGCGATACGACCGAAAGATCCATAGCGGCTCTGAAGAGTTTCGGGCGGTCCTCGGAAGAAATCCCTAGCAATATTCTCGTGTATTTCGTTGTTCAAAAACTCGATCCGTCCACTCGCCGAGCATGGAAATTAAAATGCAGTACAGAAAATTCTCCTCTCTCCGTTGAGGAGTTAAAAAAGTTTATCTCGTCGCGCGCGATCGCGCTTGATGAATTAGCTCCGCTCAATTCAAAATCAACTCGCAGCGTTAAGGTCAATACCGCTACCACCTCCAACCGTTCAGCACCGCTGTGCACATTGTGTAAAAAACAGCATTATTTTAGCAAATGCGCTCAGTTTATGAATAAGAGTCCGAGTCAACGGCGCGACATGGTAAAACAAGCTAAACGATGTTTTAACTGTCTAAGTCTTAAACATTCCGTTTCAGAATGTACTAGTCGATTTTCGTGTAGAATTTGTCAGCAAGGATATCATTCCTCACTTCACCTTGACTCGAGCTCTTCTTCAAACAGTAAGGTTTCCAGCGCGAATCATGGTGATAGCGGTGAGATCGCCACATTCAATGCGAACGTCGATCCCTCTGCAAGTAAAGCGACGCAGTCGCATGCTGTCACCCTGTCGTCTGTCTCCGTCACGGCAGTTCCGTCGCCAGTCTTGCTCGCCACCGCGAAAATAATCCTTGAATCGCCTGCCGGACGCCAAATAGCCGTCCGGGCTCTGCTGGATCAAGGCTCCGAAGTTACCTTCATTACGGAAAATATAGCTCAAGTTTTACGATTGCGCCGAACAAAAACGCTTACGACTATTTCCGCTGTAGGCTGTTCGAACGCTGGCACCTGTCGTCATGCGGCCCTCATCAAATTTTCCCCGCGCGAGAAGGCCGAGCCGATTTTCACTACCGTCGCTTTTATTCTTCCCTCGTTAACCAAATATCGTCCTAGCCGTGCGCAGAGTTTCTCCGAGTGGAACCACTTAAATAACCTCCGACTGCGGATGATGATCCAACAGGATCTGAACCGATTGAGCTCATAATCGGCGCTGAGTTGTACAGCCGCATAATTTTGAACGGGATTCGCAAGGGGGCTGCCGAGCAACCAATCGCTCAGAATTCACATTTGGGATGGCTTATTTCCGGACCCGTCGCTGCGAGAAATTCACCGTCTCAATCAATCAACGTTTTTCATTGTTCATTAGAAACCGAAATTAGAAGATTTTGGGAAGTAGAAGAACTTCCGTCCATGCGAATTTTGTCACCGGAAGAACAACAATGTGAGGAATATTTTCGATCAACTCACTCACGCGCTCCCGACACAGGGTAGTTGGGATCGTAGCTGGATTAGAACTGAGGAGTTCGGGACTCGTTCAGTGAAATAATACCTTTTACTTTTCACAACACTTTAATATAAATTCATCAGAGATATATCGTAACGACACGTACAATTTGGATTTCAGACTGACCCTCGAGTATTATCGATGGGTCTTTTTTATAATTAATTAATGGAGTCGTCACGCGTGGTCAAAGCCCAGATGCAAGCGAAGGAGGTTAATGGAATGCTTTGCTTGCATTTTGGCAATATCGTGTCACAGCGCTTAGTTGCAATAGCCTCGTTTTCGCGGTTCTTTCTGCAACTCCTTATTGCGTGTGACGCTGCGTCGGCGTTTCGCGCGGGCCTATGCCCTACTTATAATTGTGTAATAACCTACTTAAAGTATAATATAATCTGACTGTGTATAGCATATAATTTAGGGCTATAACAAATGTAACAATGTAAAATTGTAATAATAATTATTTAGTATTGCGTTGATTACTTGAGTGAAAGGTTCTTTTAAGCAGCATGAATTATTACATTCCAAGAATTCAGGAGAGCGATGTTTTGTGAGAAAAGAAAATTTCTACGCAAATGTTACTTAAGCGTAGATACCAGTGTTCCTGCGCTTTCGACACATACTCCGGTGAATTCAATCGTCCAGATGATACATGGACGAGAAATAGGTTTGAGAAAACGTCATACAGTTACTCTACATAATCAAATATCTCATAATTTATTTAATGGTTGATCCAAGATATCGCAATTTCCTTGTGAGCATGGAGACTTCTTTGAGAAGGAATAATTGTTGTAAGTATTTCTTTTTAATTTTAAAAATTATTAAAATAATTAATAAAAAAAAAAATTTCTGTTATGCAGGAGTCCCCGCCCGGTTGTCCCCAGCGCCTTGCAGCCGCCACACCACCTTATATACTCTACATTTTTTTAAATTTATATTTATAATCTTTTATATTTTATATTTAATATTCTTATATTTTACATTTTATATTAATTTATATTTTATATATTGTATATTTTATATTTTAAATTCACACACACACATTTGTACAGTACACACATATGTATATACATATATATTAATTAAAATTATTATTATTAAATAAATGTATTTATATAAAATTCCTCTCCTTTCCACCTATTAAAATCTTATTATTATTAAGAAAGAAAGAAAAAATCTCTCTTGCGTACGCCTCTCTCATTCGCTCTCCTTCGCCGCGTTACCTCTCTCGCGTCATCTTGTCGCTATCTCTTTCTCTCTTGCGCTCGCATGCGCCTCGCGTTACCTCTCTCTCCTTCGCGAACGCCTCGCGTTATCTTGTCGCTGCGTTATCTCTCTCTTCGCGCTACTTCTCTCTTGCTATATCTCTCTCGCGTGCGCCTCGCATTCCCCTCTCCCCGCGGACCCCTCACCCGTACACGGTCCTCCGCGGACCATCGCGGACGCTTTCCCCTCCCCCGCGGACCCCTCGCCAACAAACCTCCACGCGATCCTCCACCTCCCCGCGGCCCCCTCGCGGAACAAACCTCGCGGACCATCTCGCAGACACCTCCCCCTCCCCGCGGCCCCCTCGCGGACCCTAGCGGACGCTTCCCCCTCCCCGCGGACCCACGCAGATGCTTCCCCCTCCCCACGTGACTCATTCCCCCGCGCCAAAGGTTCCCCTTGCCCCTCACCCCCCTCAGAGTACCTGAGTTAAAACCGACGTAGTATATCTACTTCAATTGTTTCCATATTTCGTGATAAATCACGTCTGTCCATCCGGATTTTAATTTTGCAAGATTATCATGAATGTCGTATATTTTAGACCACGCATGAACATCTAAATATAATAATAGTGCGCCACGGTTTTAAATGACATAACAAAGATATCGACCAATTGGAGTCATTCGACTCGCTACTTATATCAATCGAATCGATCGGATTCAACGATTGTGATAATTTGCTGTCGTCTTTCATATTGATGTTATATTTTTCTCGAAACTGCTCAAGAATTTTATTTCTATTTTGCGAAATATATCAATATAAATACTTCGCAGACATTTCTCCCTTCAACATTGTTTCTGCATGCTTTCAAATTGAATCTGATAATTTAAGAACTTGACCTTGATCATTAAAAAATTCAAGTCTTTTATTAAGTCGAAGATTTCATCAACATTTCTCTTCGGTTGGCGTGGCATTTTTAATGTAATATTTTCAGTAATCTTTCCTCTGAGAGGAACTCTCCTCTATACCTACTTTCAATAACATAAATAATTCTCTTACCTATACATCCTAATTTATATCCATTTATAGATTTTACTATGTTATCAATACTCTGTACATAATATAAATTAAATTTATCTGCTATATTGCACTCTTCAATATTATTTAATATTTCGAAATCTATATTCTTAGTTTCTTTTGTACCCATCTGCTCGCCTTTTAATATTTCTTTTAAAGCTTTCCACATAGATGTAGGATTTTCCTTATTATGATCTATTGTAAAATTTAAAAAATATTCTTTTTTCTTTGATCTAATTAATTTAACCACTGCATTTCTTTCACTCTTAAATTGCAACCAATTTTGATCTGTGTCTTTATACAACGCTTTACTGTACGCCTCGTCCCTTCTATTCGCTGCTTCTCTTATTTCGTCTGAAAACCACTTTTTCCCCTCGCATACTTTCGGAATTTTAAACTTTTTCCTAGGTGCTGTAGCGTCCAGCGCGCCTACTATATGATCGACGAACTTCTTTGCTTTTGCATTGATATCCATACCCTGTATTTGACCTATTTTATTTTCTAACAATTTATTAAAATCGTCTATATTAAAATTACTATAATCTCTAGCACTAAATTCTCTATACTTATTTTCTGATTTACTTACATTCAAATCAATTCTTAACCACGCATGGTCTGTTATTTTAGGCTTATGAATCACTGATACATGTACTTTATAATTAGCAAAAAGTAAATCTATAATTGTTTGACTGTCCTTCGTAATTCTTGTCGGACTATCAACATACTGTTTTATACCTAAGCTATGCATTATCGTTTGCAACTTCTTTGTATAGAATGAATTTATCATAAAGTCTATATTAAAGTCGCTCATTATCATACAATCTCCTTTAATTATTACCTCTTCTATTATGTCTTCTAGAAATCTCACAAAATCACCGTGTGATGCACTCGGTGAGTGATATATTACCATTACCACACCTTTATACAATTTCTCTTTTAATTCTATCGCGACATACCAGCAGTTTGACACTGTTTTTTTATCAAGACTGTCTCATATTTAATATCGTCTCTTATATATAAAATAACCCCTCCTGTACTTCTATTTTTAGCATCACATCTAACCATACTATAACCTTGTAACCTTGTTCACTTCACTATCTTCAATTTCAGTCGTCAATCTTGTCTCCGATAATGCTATAACTGCTGGATTCATTCTCTTCATAATCTGATGTTTTATCTCATCTCTGTGCGCTATCAAGCTTTGCGCATTTGTGTATAATATTAGCTCCTCTTCTTTCTCTAGTTGCTATTTAGTATCCTCCCAGCCGACTCTCCTCTTCTCTTCTTATATCGCCCTCCTAAATGTCGGACATTGCGGATCAAATGTGTCATGTTCATCATTTATTTTCATGTTGTATATTTGAATTTTAAACATACAGTTTACACATCTCTTCTTTGTCGATGTACATTCACTTGATTTCCTGCACATTTGTGACATGTTTCATTTCGTGAACAATTTTTCACCATATGATAATAACCCCAGTACTTAAAACATCTTTTGATATTAATGTGATTTAATACAGGACACTTTCTCCATCCTACATTCAGCTTCCCTTTGCTCAACAATTCTTCATGTGTTTTTTCACCTGCTTCAATTATTACGAAACCTTCTTCATTTCCTCTTTTTCCGGATCGACTCTTGTCCTTTTTAACTATTTCCTTTATTATTCGCATATGAACTTCTTCATTTTTTGCGTCAATTTTGTTCTGCTTCTTAATTGTAAGTAATAAGTCATCATCCTTCAACTTTATTTCTTCTTCGCCAATATTGACAATTTTTAACTTCGGTTTCATCCGCGGTGATTCAGTAACCTTGAAGTCCTCGCCCAGCTTAGCTTGCACTGTAGCTTTTAACTTTTGGATTTCTTCTCCAGTCTCACAATCCAGGATCACTGTTCCTTTGCTTCCTTTTTTTAATTTCGTTATTCCCATAGCCATATTCTTGATATCTACCTTTTCTTTTATCAATTTTTTCGTCGCTTCTCTTTCCTGTTGCACCTTAGGCTTGACAATTATAATATTTTCTTTCTTCTTTTCTTTAACAGCCTCACTGTAGCTTCGTTGTGCTCCTCCTGATGGTCCACATGATGCTTCTTGCATCATTCTTCTCAATTCTCCTAGTTCTTGTTTAATATTCCCTAATTCTTCTCGAACTACTTCCTTAATCATCATTTTGACCTCCTTTTTACATGCTGACTCATCTTTCATTTCCTTCACTGTTTTTATAAGCCAATCTATTTTTATATCAATGCTCATTGTTCCACTCGTGCCTACCGCTCTGCTGCTACTTGATCCCGTACTGACTCCTGTAGATCCTGTAGATTCTGTCGACGTCAATGTTTTATTCTTATCGCTACCAATTGTGAATTTCACAAATGAGCCAGGGCATGGCACCAGTTCACGGCTTTTATCATAAACTTTATGCTTAATTGCGCATCCCGGATGGTAAAAAAGCTTCTCACACGATTTGCATTGAACTACTTGATTTTTTATAGCCTTTTTGTATCCCGAGCATCGATACTCAGCATATTCATCGTCCATACCGATATCAAGAATTATCGGCCAAAGGCATTATTAACACGTTGGCAGTCAGTTACCTTTGCGATTACATACATACGTCAGCACTTTGTGCAATGTCTACCTGTCGTACAAGACTTCGATGTTCCATATTAGAAATATAGTTTTTACGCGCACAAAACAACATATCTCGGCTAGATAACACTCATGGCTAGCCCCTGTTTGTACTGCAACAAGTACGAACACTTTTTATCACTCTCTCACACTTTTTAACTAATTAAAAGTTGTTGATTTTATGGAGCGATGTTACATCGAGAACGACTAGAGCTCCGGAAGGACTTCTCACACAACCACAGTGTAGGACGGAGATCGGGGCACGGTCTTTCACCTCTACAGCTTCCAAATTATGGAACAGCCTGACACCGGACATACGAGGTGCAGAAACTAGGGACGATTTTAAACATAGACTGTATGTGCATCTGTTGAACAGCAATGGAATGGGAGTATCGTAGCGCTGTGCTTGCTTACGCATACTACAGATTATTGTAATATACCTTAGTATTATAAATATCTTAATCTATTAAGTTTTATATCATATTATATAAAATATTATAACGTTAGTAAATTCTTAGTTTATAAGTGAGAGCACATCTTGAAATCAAGTGTAAATTGTATAAAAATTTTATATCTGTAACTCTAACCTTTAGTGCGCTTGAGGGGACTTTGTCCCAGAGCGCTCAAATAAATATACGCTTTCTCTCTCTCTCTCTCTCTCTCTCTCTCTCTCTCTCTCTCTCTCTCTCTCTCTCTCTCTCTCTCTCTCTCTCTCTCTCTCTCTCTCTCTCTCTCTCTCTCTCTCTCTCTCTCTCTCTCTCTCTCTCTCTCTCTCTCTCTCTCTCTCTCTCTCTCTCTCTCTCTCTCTCTCTCTCTCTCTCTCTCTCTCTCTCTCTCTCTCTCTCTCTCTCTCTCTCTCTCTCTCTCTCTCTCTCTCTCTCTCTCTCTCTCGACGTCAAAGTGACATGACGTCAAGAGAGAGAGAGAGAGAGAGAGAGAGAGAGAGAGAGAGAGAGAGAGAGAGAGAGAGAGAGAGAGAGAGAGAGAAGCGTATATTTATTTGAGCGCTCTGGGACAAAGTCCCCTCAAGCGCACTAAAGGTTAGAGTTACAGATATAAAATTTTATACAATTTACACTTGATTTCAAGATGTGCTCTCACTTATAAACTAAGAATTTACTAACGTTATAATATTTTATATAATATGATATAAAACTTAATAGTGATTAAGATATTTATAATACTAAGGTATATTACCAATAATCTGTAGTATGCGTAAGCAAGCGCAGCGCTACGATACTCCCATTCCATTGCTGTTCAACAGATGCACATACAGTCTATGTTTAAAATCGTCCCAGTACTCTGCGTTGATACCACTGCTTGTCAGGCTGTTCCATAATTTGGAAGCTGTAGAGGTGAAAGACCGTGCCCCGATCTCCGTCCTACACTGTGGTTGTGTGAGAAGTCCTTCCGGAGCTCTAGTCGTTCTCGATGTTATGGCGATTTTGAAGGTAAATCCATTGTATAGTAGACTTGGCTGTTTAGTGCGGATTATGTTAAACAGCAGGCATCCTACGAAATAATTTCTCCTGACATTTATCTTAAGCCAACGCAATTCTTGATAGTACGGCGTCACATGTTCATCTCGCCTGGCATCAAATGCGAATTTGATGCAGGCATTCAGTGCTCTGTACAACTGCGTGTTTAGTTGGTCCGTTATATCCGTGAAGGCTGCGCTGCAATAATCTAAGTGTGGTAGGATCAGCGAGTTTATCAAGCGAATTTTTAATTCTTTTGGTAGCAGATGCTTGGTTAATTTTAGTTGATACAATTTGGTGCGTACACTCTTGACGACCTTCTCGACATGTGGATTCCAGGATAGAGTGCTTGTGATTGTGACCCCCAGATACTTGACATGGGAGGAAAGTTGTACTGCAGTTTCATTGATACTTATATCAGGTATATTCAATTGAATTAATATATCTAGCTGTACCGAATATGATGGCTTGTGTTTTAGCTGAATTTAAGATTAATCCATTTTGATGAGCCCATCGTACAATTGATGTGATGTCTTCATTAACCTCTAGGATGCCGTTTCGCAAATTCGATGGTTCACTGTGCCGATAAATCTGTAGATCATCAGCGTAAAGGTTGTATTTACAGTGTTGCAGAGCTTTCGTGATATCTGACACATATAATGCATATAATAACGGGCCCAATACGGAGCCCTGTGGGACTCCAGCCTTGATTTGCTCCAGAGATGAGGTGACATTCTCCAACCCGTCACGTACAGCTTGCGTTCTATCCTTCAAATACGATGCCATCCATTGAAGAGCAGTGTTCGAGAGACCTATGCGTTGTAGTTTTCCAATAAGTACACCAGGATGTACCCTATCAAAGGCCTTGGAGAAATCGAAAAAAACTGAGATGGTCATCCTTCTGCAATCCGCTGCACGCCGCACATCGTTAAGCAGTCTGATCATGCAAGTCTGAGTTGATGAATTGCGCCTGTAAGCAAACTGACATGGATCTAATAAGTCATTTTCTGTCAAATAATCAATTAATTGATCTGTCACAATTCTTTCCAGGACCTTTGAGAGAAACGGCAGTATCGAGATAGGTCTGTAATGCTGCGCTTCAGTCGGTTGACGGATCTTAGGAATCGGTGTAATAATTGCTGATTTCCAGATGACTGGCACAGTTCCATGCATGAGCGAGTATTGAATACATTCTCAATGATCGGCATAATATAAGGCAACATGATGTTTATGAGTCTAGATGAGATCCCATCTGTACCAATGGCATTCGACTTTATTTTTGCAAGTGACTTCCGCACTGTATCCGGGCTGACATATTTAAGAATTTTCCATCATCAAAATCTTCAAAATCTTCACGTAAAGTGCCCGGAACGACCAGTTCTTGTGTCTCTTCAGCTGATGGTGCTCCTGTCTCGGCAAAGAATGCATTCAACTCGTCAGCCGAGCAAGCAAGCTTTCTGTACGGATCCTTCGCCTTTATCAGTCCGAGGTGCCTTAGTTTATTCCACGTTGTAGCAGGATCATCCTTTCGACTGAATATGGCTAAATAGTAGTTTTTTTTGGCAGTTCTTATTAGACTCTGCACGTTGTTCCTCAGGGCCCTATACCTGTTGCGACTTGCTATGTTCCTGTTTCTCCTCCAGATTCTTCTCACAACATTTCTTTCCTGCATGACTCTTCGTATCTCATCCGTTAACCACGGGGCAGGCAGATTGGAAAAGCGGATCTGTTTCAGTGGAGCGTGCTTATCCCAGTATTCCAGTAGTCTGTCATTTAAGATTTGTACTTTATGATCTATACATTCAGATGTCATTAAGTCAGTCCAATCACTCCGTGATATCTCTGCAAAGAAGTCTTGCTCCTGAAAGTTTTTAAAATCTCTGCATAGAACTAACCTCTCTGAGCGTCGTTCTACTTTAATGTTGTAGGTGATTTCAATTAAATCATGCGCCGATAGAAACAGGACAGCCTTCTTATCATGGTTGATTAGTTTCCCTGCATCGTCTATTATGCACAGGTCTAAAAATGTACTAGAATTCTTCAGGTGGTGCGTGGACCCATAAGGTACTAGGTACATACCTGATGAGGTTATAAAACTCTGAATCTGTGAGCTGTCATATGTGTCAACATTCATATCCGCGTTGAAATCACCAAAGATAAGAGAATGCCTATATTTTGTCTGCAGATCCAGGAAGGCATTTAAATATTCGTTTAAATATCGGCAATTTGGTGGTCGATAGACTACAGCTAGAAGTTGACTGTATGCATTATGTAAGATTATTTCTACCATTAGAAACTCAGGTTTTCGGAGTTGTACATCTGCCGATGACTGCCCTAATACTGTCATTCCGATCGAGTCCAGAACATAAAAAGCCACTCCGCCTCCCTGCCTTCCAATCCTGTCGTTCCTCACTAAATAGTAGCCAGGTAGCCTGATCATTCCATCCGGAATTTTTGGATTGAGCCAGGTCTCAGACAAGCATATGACATGGTACCTTGATCTTGCGAAGTACATGCTGAACTCATCGAAGTGCGCCTTTAAGGATTGACAGTTAACGTGACATATTTTTAACCTGTCGTATCTTGTGTTCGAGCTAGCCATAATTCACATTCTTTATTTTATCCGCAATTTTATCCTTGAGAATTGGACATTTTGAGGTATCCAAAGCAGTGTGTGCCCTTTCGTTCAGGTGTCCTCTAGAAAACCTGGTGCAGTTGCAGCAGAGCATTGGCAGTCCTTCCCTGCCGCAGTCCTTCATCTCGTGCGGCCCCGAACAGTGACCGCAAATCGTAGGCGATTTGCAGTCCTTGCTATGTGTGAGTGAGAGAGAAGAGAGAGAGAGAGAGAGAGAGAGAGAGAGAGAGAAAGAGAGTGAGAGTTGACCAATCAGCTAACAAGTAGCTTTGCTCTGATTAGTCAATCCGCAATTGTCAACTGGCAACGAGGGCATTTGCAACCTATTGTGGAATGACCTTAAGAAAATTGATCCAATATTACAGTTGATTATTCTCCTCACATTCAACTGTGATTGGATCATATATGTAATAAACCTATATTGCCAGTTGGGTGAAAAAAAGGGCGAAAACATCACGGTGCAGACGATATCATTCTCTCTGTCTGACAGAGGACTTTGTTCGTTACGCGCATGCGCGACAATTCTCTTAATAAGAGTAAGTAGGGATGCTAACTCACGTGCCAAAGCACGCTATTTTGAGTATTTAGAGGTTAAGCTTCCGGAAATTTATATATTTAATATATTTTTAAAAATTTAAGAAAATTTTTCTATACTACACTCGTCAACAAAATTAACGCATATGTATTTTAAGTCAAAATTTCGCATAATTTCAAATAAGCATAACTCCGCTAAAAATGATCGGATTTGAAAATTTTTTTTTTCACTGTCAAGCTTGAAGTCTCTACTTTAAAAACCATTCGTCAGATTTTTAATTTATCCTCCTCCCCCGTACGCTACTGCTTCAAAAGTAAGGACGTGTTTTGTCTCTAAAAAAATTGCGTACTTTGACGCACGGGGTAAAATAAATTTTTTTCGCAAATCTTATCATAACTATCGTAAAATGTGGACTTTTTACTACAAATTTAAAAAAAAAGCAAAGTTCGTACGATTTTTTTTCGCGGAGTTATTACATATGAAAGTTACCCATACATTTTTCCATTTACTGCCAGCATTAGTATTACCCGACACGCACCACAAGGTTGCTGGTTGGATTTGGCGCATAGTGTGTGTGTGTATGTGTGTGTGCATGTGTGTGTGTGTATGCGCTCACGCGTGCGTGCGTGCGTGTAAATTTGGGCTCAAATTCTTTAAACAACAATTAGAGCATGCATTAATATGCGTGAACGTATAGAAGAAGTAATCTGAAGACGAGGCGGGAACACACAATTTTGAATGAGAACATTCCTACATTTCCCTCTCCTAACCATACGCACGCACGCATACGCACGTATGCACACATACACACACAGCAGAGAGGGTTTGGAGTCATTAAATGGAAAAAATGTATGGGTAACTTTCATATGTAATAACTCCGCGAAAAAAAATCGTACGAACTTTGTTTTTTTTTTAAATTTGTAGTAAAAAGTCCACATTTTACGATAGTTATGATAAGATTTGCGAAAAAAAATTTATTCCACTCCGTGGAGTGCGTCAAAGTACGCAAATTTTTAGAGACAAAACACGTCCTTACTTTTGAAGCAGTGGCGTACGGGGAGGGAGGATAAATTAAAAATCTGACGAATGGTTTTTAAAGTAGAGACTTCAAGCTTGACAGTGAAAAAAAATTTTTCAAATCCGATCATTTTTAGCGGAGTTATGCTTATTTGAAATTATGCGAAATTTTGACTTAAAATACATATGCGTTAATTTTGTTGACGAGTGTATTATTAAAATATACTATAGTTTTTTTTATAAAGATGGCTGAATTGTGCTATATAATTCATTTTCATATTTAACCGCCTGCGCACAACACCTTGGGCACAACGAACAAAGTAACATTTTCTGTCTCACTTCATCGGTGACCCTTCCACCTACGGGGACTGGCAATATAGGTTTATACTTTATTACATAAACATTTTAAGATAGACTGCTTATAAGGTGGGAGCGTCCTCCTGAGGGAAAAAGATAGCATGAATTAACTTGGCTTTCTGTCTTCTTTTAATGATATACTGCGTATACTGGTGCGCAGATTACATCATAAGTCACGTCCACTAGAAGAAGATAGCAAGCCAAGTCAATTCATGCTATCTTTTTCCCTCAAAGAAGAATGCCCCCACTCCCGGGTTCACTGCTTCATAAGCAGTCTATCTTAATATGTCTATGGTTTATTACATATATGGATTCGATCAATTTCCTTACGATTTACGACTTTACGACTTATGTAGACCCGGCCTTAGCCGAACAACGCATGCACAAACGTGCCAAAGTACACTAAAGTAAACGAGAGAAAAGGTATCGTCTGCACCGTAATGTTTTCGCTCGTTCCTCCTAGCTAGCTCCTCTAAGCTAGCAATATAGGAGTACTATATATATGGATTTTCTGCGCAAACTATAGCCCATAATCAGAACGCGCTTATGATGTAGCGAGTTATTAACAAATAACAGTACTTAGGCCGGTATTTATAGTCAGTTCTCATATTTAAGACTGTCTTAAGTACAATCTTAAGATGTGATTAACCAATCACAAAGCCGTATTTGCATCTTAAGACATTACTTAAGACGGTCTTGAAATAAGAATGGACTATGATACCGGCCTTGTACTGTTAAGGCTGGATTATAGAGGCCGTAAACTTTTTCCTGTAACCGTAAATTTAAGGATTCAACCAACCACGTTGCCGAATCAAGCAACGCGATTGGTTGAATCCTTAAATTTACGGATACGGAAAAAATTTACGGCCTCTATAATTCAGCCTTTATTGGTTAACAACGCGCTAACATCGTTGTGAGTGCGTTCTGAATACGGACCGATGTTTTCATGCAAAAACACCTTCATAGCGCTAAAAGTATGTTTTCGGAACGCAGCTTCATTGTTACTTTGCTGGCCATTTTGAGAATGCAAAAAAGCGGGAAGGAACTCAAGGAACAGAAAGCCAGCCATTAGTGATACCGGTGATACGTGATACGTGATAATGATTCATTTTAAATAAGAATAAAATGGAAAATAATAGTCCGAGTTCGCCACGGCACATGGCGTGAGTCAAATGTCGTAACTCAATGGGATAAAAAGCATATGATAGTACAGTCTCCTCTTTAAAATGTTTTTTTAATTATCTCGATACGATGATTTTTCGCTGAGATATTCACATTTGAATAAAAAGGCAACTTTTTACTTTAAATATGAATAAAGTAAAAAGTTGCCTTTTTATTCAAATGTGAATATCTCAGCGAAAAATCATCGTATCGAGATTGTTAAAAAAGCATTTTAAAGAGGAGACTCACACTGATGCGATTGAAGTTCAGTCACGGGCGCGGAGCACGGCGAACGAATCCGAGAAAATCGAACGTGCGAGGACACAAATTACACGAAAGAAGAATTTATTATAATCATTGAACTCCCGGTTACAATCACTATTAAATAAAGATCGGAAATAACGTTAGCGAGTTATTAATATTAAATAGAATTCTCGAGCAAAGAATTCAGTCGCGGTGAGATTCGCGTCGGTCGGAAATCTGACATAAACATTACATTTTTACGAACGTCTCCAAGTTTTTTTGTTGTTTTACATTGAACGACATGTGTGCATATCGAGAGCGGGCTTGGCCTCCGCGATCGATATGAATCGAGTTGCGACTGCTTTTCGGCAGCTAAAACGCTATTATCTCGAACATCCCGCCCGCCTCGCCTGAATTATACGGCGAAAGTTCCTAGGGCTTTATAGTGTCGATAATATGGCGATGTACGCAGTTAAAAACACTTGCCACGCTGCAAGCACGTGGCAAATCGAGTCTGTGTGTGATTATTTACAGTGCGTTCTGATAAGATGTCGGGCGAGAGAACGAGATTCTGTAAGTTTTACATATTGTGCGTTATAAAGAAGACGACGAAATAGCTTGGCGGTAAGTAGATAAATACGTAACATGATTAACGAAAATCGAACTATCTATAAATATTGTTACGTCCGCGGGCCGACTTGCGATATCTCGAAGCGCGCCGCGTCTCACGCACTCACTCTCACTCGCGCTCGAAATGAAAATATTGCCTAAAGGTAACATTTCATGAGCAGTGAAAAGCAGCAGCAGTTTAGAAAGTAATTAGAATCGGTGACGTACTTCTGGCGCAAGTTTTTGCTGTTTGAAGTTCATCCTGTTGAACAGCAAAGCAGTAAAAGCTGTGTTTTGGTTATATATGTACATATATTCTAAAGTATAGAATCACCAGAGGTAAGTTTGTAGGAACTATAATTATAAAAATAATTGTAAGCTAATAATAGTTAGATAATAATTAGTAATAATAGATACATAGATAATTAGATAGATATTGTTTTGTTATTAAAAATTAATTCAGACGGTAAAATCTATAATCTATTTCATGGGCAGCGCAGCAATTCTGAAAATCACCAAACAATGCTAGTTAGTTACTAAACTGCTGCTGCTTTTCACTGCTCATGAAATGTTACCTTTATTAGAGAACGAAAGAACTTTAATAATAGTAATATGTAACACTGCGACCGACAGATGCTCGCAGCCCGGCTGAGCCGATTTCGACGAAAGGACCGTCACCCGAAGCACAGGAGTGAGACGACGGCTGACGAACAGCCAGAGTAAAAATGTAAATAGTAATATTAAGTTAGAAATTAAGTACAGCGATAATAAAAATAATAATATAAAAAAAATGAACAGTTTAAGAAAGCATCGCGTAAATACATATTGGAATACTTGTAATAATCCGAGACGTATAGCATTAATTAGATGTCGTTTGGAAGATATATTAATTTTAACAAAAATACTAGTCAACGCGAATGACGAAGTACGGAATAAACGACTACGGCTTAATTGAGTTACCATTATTTTATATCATTATTTTCATTTCTGGGCCGACAGACGGCGAATAGTTAATTCTTGTTTTCAGCGCAAAGCTAGCTCATGCGGAGAGCATAACGTTACCGGAAAATCGATTTACTTTTATTTTGTGATTATATTTGATTTTACGCGCCGACAATTGGCGAACTGTATTATTTTGTGTTCAAGAGATCCGATCCGATTGAAATAACTTTATTTTACAAGAGCGATAATTGTAAGAACCGTATTGACACTCACGCGGACCTAAGGAAGGTAATTCTATTCGTGCACGAAAAACGCGAGTCGCGAAAATACACTTACGGTTAAAACTCAAAACAGCGAAAGGAAGCATACGACCTGCTAGGAATGAGAGAAATAGTAAAATAAACATATTTCATTGCGGATGGATTGATAGTTGATAAGAAACGAGCGAGCGAGCGAAATGATTTCGCGGAGACCAGGGTCTGGAGCGCGGACCATAACGAGAGGCCCGACGCGCTATTGGTGCGCTGCAGCTACGCGCGCTGATTGGCTGGCGATCGCATGGAGGGGAGACATAGTATAAATACCGACGCTCGGAGAGCTCGAGAGCTCTTTCGGCTGCAGATCTCGACGACGTAAAACCTGCGCAAGTCGAATAACGGATATATATATGTCTACACACTGCGTATAACAAACACGTCCGAACAAGTATCGCGACGCGACGCGAATCCGTGAGTGACTGTAATCCCGAACGATCGCATGTCCGAATAACCTCATACGAGGTCAATCACGCGAAACCACGCGAGAGCTCCGTCGAAACGCACGCACGTAATTACAACACGGTAAGGCAAGTTCCGCGAATCAACGCGAACGCGACCAATACTCGTGACGCGAGTTTCTGTGTGTACGACGAAACAAATATTGAATAGTGTTCTCTATTTCAATAAATATAAATAAGTGTCATTTGGAACATAGTGTTAATCACTTACCTATGTAAATCCATCAATCCCTGCGAGTGATTCGTGATCCTGATTCCTGACGACCCGGCGGATGATCCAGAGGCGGCGAGCGGTGAACCCCAGCTGACCTTGTCCAACGGAGATCTGAAACAAAAAAAGGAGGATTAGTAAAGCAGTGGAGGGACACAACACGTCATTGGAGACGTACATCAACTAACCTTGGTATTTCAATAGGTTAAAATACCTGGCGACCACGACAAAGGCGAAAGCGCAGCAACCTGCCTGATCGATGAGTCTTGCATGCTTCCAGTGTGTGATGCGAGTCCGGTCACAACACAACACCAAATAAGAGTATAATAATATATGCATAAACTATGATAAACTCAAGAAGTTAGTAACTGTCGGAGTTACGTCTTCACGGCACGACAGCTCGGAACCGAATTCAACATGGTGCCGATAAACAACCGCAGGCCAGTTGTTGTCAAACAACCCCCTTGACGACGATCTCCCGGAAACGATTAAGGGATGAAACTCAGGGACGCAACACTCCCCTCCTTCTTCTAGATTGTCGTCCCGACAATCAATTAGAGATTGCTTGTGTGTTCCGATGCCGACTCCAGGATACCGACGAATTTTCTTGTTCCGCCTTGGGCTCCTGCCCAGGCTAACGAACGAAACGCCTCTTTGGATCCAATCGTGCATCCACACTTCTCCTTCCGAATTCCTGGACGGTACCTTGCCCTCCCTGAGCTGCTGCTACAGGTTACCCTACTACACGTCCCTTCTTTCAACTTCCTTGATGACAGATTTTCCATCGACACTTTTACTGGAAAGAGCTGGCCAGATTCTTCCTTCATTGCCGACTTCTCAACTTCCTCCGAATTGTAGTGTTGTCCCCTTCCTTCTCGGTCTGTTATCGTCGTCTTCCTCGGGATATTGCTGGCGCTGCATCAACATCAACTCTTCAGACAAGAGGGGGATAGCTTCCGTGGACCCTTTAGTCCCCGAAGGGACTCCTCAAGTCCCTATCTCGGGATTTGCCCTACGACCCACGGAAAAACGGATTTAAAACCGGGGTGAGGCAGTCTTATTGTAAGAGAAACCAGATTTCTTTCTTCTTCAGGAAGATCCTAGCTAGTTGTTCAGCTTTAATTTCGATAAGGAAATTTCCCTTTTGGACACAACCCTCCTTGGAACAGTTTTCATCTGGGAAAGAAAAACAAAATACGCAGTAACGATCTTACAATATTATAATTTAAATAAATAAAAGAACACTCCTTTTATTCTAATAAAAATTTTATTCGAATTGAATAGGCTTTCTCCGAGTTCCGATCTACTCTAACAAATCTCTATATTCCTTTCAAAAAAAGGAGCTAATCTATCTGCGTGAACTACTTTCTTCCTGTGTCTAGGCGTCCGTTGAATGCAATACACTACATCATTAAACCTCTTCATAACTTGAAAAAGTCCTTTCCAATTACTCTGCAATTTCGAGGCCTTCCCCTTGATTCTTCGAGGATTATAGAACCAAACTCTCTCTCCCTCCTGAAAAACAATTTTCCTAACTCCTCGATCATAACGATCCTTTACCCGAGAAGATTTTATATTCATCTTCTCTCTATCTCTAAAATGAATTTCTTTCAATTTTTCTCTCAAAGTCCTAACAAAATTTCCTATCGGCAGCAACTTCTCATTTTGAGACTTAGGGGGACTTCCTCGTAATAAATCTATAGGTAATCTGAGGTCTCGGGCATAATATAACTCCGCAGGAGTCATTCCAGTGACTTCATGCTTTGAAGATCTATATACCAAAAGGAACATAGGAATCTCTCTGAATCGAAGAAACATATTTTGCTAAATAATTGATTATAGTTTGATGCTGACGTTCGACTTGTCCGTCAGACTGAGGATGCAAGGCGGTAGTCCGCGTCTTCCTAATTCCAAGAATTTCCATTAATTTCGAAAATAGTTTCGACTCGAAATTCCTCCCCTGATCGGTATGAATCTCCAAAGGTACTCCATGTCTGGAGATAAATTGATTGATGAGAATCTCTGCCACTGTTCTTGCTCTAATATTCCTCAGAGGGAAGGCTTCTACCCATTTGGTAAAACAATCTACAATCACAAGCAAATATTTATTCCCAGACAAAGTCTTCGGGAGTGGGCCAAGAATGTCCATCTGAACCCATTCAAAAGGAGACCCAACATTATAAATCTGTAGTGGAGACTTTCCCTTTCCTATGGAGCCCTTCTTTGCAACACAAACTTTACAAGACCTGCACCAATCTTCGACATCCTGTTTGCATGTACCCCAATAAAAGCGCTTACGAACTTTTTCCAGACTTCTATTTATTCCAAAATGTCCTCCCGATGGAGAATCGTGTACTTCTTCCAAAATTTCCTTCACACACTTTCGAGGAACAATTAACTGAAGGAAACTGGATTTCAAATTTGGGGCTTACCATTTCTTATAAAGGATCCCTTCTTGAAGAACCAAGGCATCCCAATATAACCAGTAAATCTGAGCGGAAATGCCCTGAGCTGCTATCTCCGAGCGAGATGGACGCACCCCCGTCCTCTTACTGCGAAGAAAAATCGAGATAAGTGTATCTTCTTCCTGATTTTTGCGCCATTCTTCTAAACTTTCCCTTTCCAGCACAACACGAGCAACCATTCTTCCAGTCTCTTCTGCGCTTTTCCTTTCCACTTTAGCGCAATACTCACAACCATATGTCTCACACAGTCGTCTAGACAACCCGTCGGCATTCTTGTGGGATTGTCCTTTTCGATGAACTATTTCAAATTCAAATTCTTGAAGCCTCTAACCATCGAGCCACTGTCCCTCCAAATCCTTAAAGGACATTAACCACTTCAACGAGACATGATCCGTTCGGATTAAAAATTTTCGACCTAAAAGATAATGGCGAAAGAATTTAATCAAATCAATAATTGCCAATAATTCCCGCCGAGTAACGCAATAATTTCGTTCAGCCTTACTAAGCACCCGGCTAAAAAAAGCAATAACTTTTTCCTTTCCTTCTTGTTTTTGAGATAAAACCGCGCCGATTCCAATATTAGAAGCGTCTGTATCCAAAATAAATTCACCCTCCCCCTTCGGAAAAGAAAGAATTGGGGAGGAGGATGACATTAGTTTCAATTTTTAAAAAGTTACTTGACATTCATTACTCCATAAAAATTTTACTTGATTTTCAGTTAATGCATAAAGAGGTTTAGCTAGAGAAGAAAACCCCTTAACAAATTTACGATAATACGAACAGAATCCAAGAAAACTACGCAACTGTTTCTTAGTATGAGGCGTCGGCCAATCTCTCACGGCAGCAATTTTCTCAGGGTCCGTAGTAACGCCTTCCGCAGAAATGATATGTCCCAAATATTTAACATTTCTTTGAAAAAAATGCATTTCTTAGGATTAATTTTCAAATTTGCCTTTTGTAACCTTGAAAATACTATTTTAAGATTTTCAAACATTTCCGTAAAATCTTTTCCAAAAATAATTACGTCGTCTAAATAAACTAATCAAATGAGAAAGTCTTCTACGCTCGTGTAATGTTCAAAACGAATTCATATATTTAAGAGGCCAACTTTTCGAGCCATTATTAGGGTGTTATATTAAACTCAAGTTTATTCAATTTATTATACAAAACATAATAAAATATAAATGGAAAGTATAAACGTTTATATATAGAGGCCAAAAAATTTACAAACAATAACACTCATGTTTTAGAACACACAAACAAAAAATGGTTCATCAACCTTTCCAACACAGACATTCCTCCCAATGTTTCCTATCTTTTACAAATGGGCAGTAATTTTAGCTTATCTAATATTAATAAAAAATCAGCTATACATGAATTTATCAAAGATATAGAAAGCAATTCTAAACGTAATAATCTTACAACTATACGCAACATTGCTATTCCAAAATTTGCACAACTTTTAATCACAAATTAAAACAAGACCTAATACAACAAAAATTACTTAGTGCTCACAAGGATTCCGTAAAATTTTGCAAAGACAATTTTAACATCATATTCACACGCGCGGACAAAGGCAATGTCACTGTTGCGAGGGATAGATCACATTATATTAATAAAATGGAAAATTTACTAAGCGATGTGAACACATATTCTATCATCAATAAAAACCCATGTAAAAAAATAGAGAAAGAATTAAACAACTTATTGAAAAATTGGTTAAAGAAGGATTTCATCACTAAAAAAGAATATTACAAATTACACTCCAGTGATTCTCTCCTTCCAAAGGCCTATGGACTACCTAAAATTCATAAAGTAGACACTCCATTCAGAATCATAGTTTCTTCGGTGAACACAGCTTTATATTCAATAGCTTCCTTCATGCAAAAAATCCTATCAACAAGCCTCCCTACTGCAAAAAGCTATATCAATAATAGTTTCGATTTGTACAGCATGCTATCTGGCAGAATTGTTGATGGCGACGATAGGATGTTCTCTCTAGATGTGGTTTCGCTTTTCACGAACGTGCCTCTGGAACTTGCGATCAGCGGGATCAATGATAGGTGGGAATACATTGCAACAAATACAAAAATACCTCATAATGAGTTTATACAATGTATCAAATTCATTCTGACATCCACATATTTCACATTCAAAGACAAAATATATAAGCAAACTTTTGGGACCCCTATGGGGTCTCCATTGTCTCCAATCATAGCTGATTTAGTCATGCGAGATCTGGAAGACACAGTTCTCGATCTATTAAACATAAGATGCACGTTCTACTTCCGATATGTGGACGACATATTATTAACCACCTCTAAGGAGAACATGGTATGGATTGTGGATAGTTTTAGCGGATACCATGACAGACTAAAATTTACGGTAGAACAGGAGGTTAACCGTAGCTTAAGTTTCTTAGACTTAACAATTAAAATAATTAACAACATGATATACATAGATTGGTACCAAAAAGAAACCTTCTCAGGAAGAACTCTATCATTTTTCTCCAACCACCCACTCTGTCACAAAATTGGAATAATTTACAACTTGGTTGACAGAGGTCTATTATTATCACACCCTCAATTTTGCAATTAAAATTTGGAATCAATTATCAATATACTAATAAGTAACGGTTACCCTCTTGACCTCATTTTTAATAGAATTAATCACCGGGTAGGACATCTCATTTCCAAAAAAAGCATTATAAACAAACAAATCAACTCAAGAAAAATAAAAGAGACAGACAAGGAATCAGTAACAAAAAAATTATTTGTTATACCTTACATTAATAGGATCTCAGAAATGGTGGTCTCATCGTTTAAAAACTCGGACTTCATAATAGGATATAGATGTTTCAATAAACTTGATAAAATCATTAAGACACATAAAGATAAAAATGAACATCCATGTATCTCAAATGTTGTGTATAGGATCAATTGCAATGATTGTAATGCATCCTACGTAGATCAAACGAAAAGACAATTACTAGAATGAAAGAACACAGATACAATATTAGATTAGATTCGAATAAACATACGATAATTTCTGAACACATAATCAAAGAACACCATACTTTCGACTGGGACAACGTGAAGATTTTAGACAGCGAAAGTAATTATCATAAAAGACTCATTTCTGAGATGTTGCACATTAAGGAACAAATAAACGGGTTAAACTTAAATAAAGATACTGAGTTACTAAATGATTCGTATTATGATATTTTAGAAAAATTAACAAACAAAATAAATATACAGACAAATAGGTCAAATATTATTTCAGGCATATTTAACCGAACACATAAAAACATATACAAATTGAGACAAAATTACAGTTGGAAATGAGCGGTCTTACCATACCGGTCTGTCTAAGGATATGTCAAGAAGAGCGATACGTAAGCAAGCGTGCCAATTCCGTATTGGTTTTTTTATAACAATTGACCTTTTAATTAATCTTTATTCATCACTCACAGTGCTTTCTACTAGTAACAATTTCTCGCATATCAACGATGAAATTTTACGGGATCCATTTATCATCTCTGAGATTGATCATATCACAACGAATACACGTACGACAATTCGAATATGACACATTATAGTACGCATAAATTTTCACTAAATTGCTCGTTTCATAGTAATTTTATTACTGCCAATGTTTAGGATTAAGTTGTTTGTAAGAACTTTTATAATACTGAAGAAGACTGCGTGCAGTTGAAACGTTTATACTTTCCATTTATATTTTATTATGTTTTGTATAATAAATTGAATAAACTTGAGTTTAATATAACACCCTAATAATGGCTCGAAAAGTTGGCCTCTTAAATATATGAATTCGTTTTAAATAAACTAAACACTTCTTTGATATTATTCCTTGCAAATTTTCTCCATCAAACGTTCAAATGTAGCAGGGGCGTTACACAAACCAAAAGGCATTACCGTAAATTGCTAAAGCCCTCTGCCGATCGAGAAGGCCGTCTTTTCTTTGTCCTTTGGACGGACCTTCAATTGCCAATAACCATTTTTTTAAATCAAGCGTAGAAAACCACGAATTACCTGATAGTTGAGCTAGAATATCATCAATCCTAGGGAGAGGATAAGAATCCTTTACCGTAACATTATTTAATTTCCGGTAATCCACGCAAAATCTTAGAGTGCCGTCTTTCTTCCTCACCATGACTGCAGGAGAAACCCATGGACTCTGTGATTCCTCTATTATTCCCTGTACTCTCATATCATCTAGAATTTTATCAACCTCTTTCCTTATTTGTATCGGAATTCGACGAGGTACCTGCTTTATAGGGAGAGAGTCTTTTACATTGATCACATGTTCAACAATACTACAATTTCCAGCCACAATATCTTTAGAAAACACATCTTGATAATTATTCAAAAAGTTAATAAAAATTTCTTTTTGAGCGTCTTTTATATTAACAGAATCTTTCTCAGAAAGTTCTCCTAAGATAGATGAGATTTTTTTAGAGGAGTTTTCAATCCGCGAACAATAATGAACTTTTTTTTTTTCAACTCTGATTTATTAAATGCAAAATAGAAAACACTTTCTAAATTAATCTTTTTAAGAAAATCGACGTCCTAGCAAACACTCGTCATTAATCTCTGCTACAAACATTGGAACAACAACAGAATATTTTCCAATTTCTATTTCAAATTCGATTATAATCTTACTTTAAATTCGATTAAAATCTTTTCTCCAGTCGGATACCTTAGATTACAATTTTTAATTTGAATCTTTTTCATACTTTTATCCACCAGTTTTCTATTTAAAATTGAAATATCGGAGCCCGTATCTATCTTAAAAGAACAACTATTTCTATTCATTCTTCCCGAATAACAGAAATTGCCATGTTCAATTCTACTTATATTTAAATCTACAAATTGATTGATAATCGGGGCACTTTTTTTATAAGTCGAACTCGCCCCGCTGAGCTCAACTAATCCGCGTTTCCCTTCTCATCAGGGCATTCCGAACGGAAATGTCCGTCTTTCCGCAAGTCCAACATTCTTTCCGTTTAGAAACAAAATTGTTTCCACGCCATTTCCCTTTCCAAGAATTTTCACCCTTCTTTTTCTCAACATTTCCTTCCTCTTTACTTTCCTATTGCGCGTCGTTCTTCTCCGCCTTCTGAAAATTGCCTTTTTCAAAATTCCTACTATATCTCGAGAAATTTTCTTTTTTTCTTTCAAAATTTTTCCCTTGAATAATTTTAATCGCTTTAGCTCTTTCAATGGCTAACTTTAATGAAGTTATTCTCTCCAACTGGAGAATTCGTTTCAAGAAATTATCGGACAAGGCCGAAATGAATTGAGCACAAGCAATCTTTTCTCGAACCGTGTAAGGACATTCCGGATAAGCTAACTGTTCAGACAATTATTAATCAATTATATTATTCAATTAGGTAACATTATGCTTATATTTTCTTTTGATGTATTTTCATATAATTCAGTTTATTCTCTCGAATTGCATCTTTATTTCTAAATTCATCGGCTCTTTAAATTTCGATTCGAAGAAATGTACTTATAAATAGCTCGCAATATCGCTCGGTTGACTCGATCGTCTCTTTCTGTTTTTATGCTCACGTCTCGCATCGTCTCTCGCTCCCTGTACATTTACACTCACACAGACACACGCACCTACGCACTTCAGTACATTTGTAAACACTCGGGCCGACCGATGCCCTCAACACAAAAACATTGAAATTCGATCAGCTGTCTGTATCCTCTAACACAAAAGGTTCGATCTATCGTTTCGGAGCCTCTCTCGAATAAAGTTCGTTCGCAAAGAGAAAATTGTCTTAATCACTTGCATCTCATCTAGATCTCAATTCCGACGTCATCAGCGCCTAAACTCTCGCGTCTTATTTGTGATTTAATTATCCAATGTCAAAACATATTGGTCCTTCGAGCCGGATTTCCGGAATACTTCGCGAATAATTTTCGGGCAAACTCTACTTTCGAGGTGATTTCTCTCTCTCTCTCTCTCTCATCGCGAAATCGTCCTTCCTCAGAAGCGTTCATTAAAAGCGCTCTAAATAAGAAAGGTGAATCTCGGACAGCAAGTGCAGTGCATCAGTGCTTGGATTGCAAGTGCATCGGTTGGGCAATCAGCCGCATAAACACTCTCGAAGCATACGAAGGATCGCAGCCTCGAAAACATCAACAAACGAGCTCCTCGACCTCCCGACCAGCAAGCGCACGATCTTATACAGCGTCGTCGACGGAACAAAAATGCGCTATGTGCTCCGCGGGACATTATATCGCAGCGTGTTCGAAATATATGGATGTTCAAGATTGCAATAATCTATTCGCTTTAATTTTTCGTTATTATATTTAATTGATTGCAATAATCTATTCGCTTTAATATTTCGTTATTATATTTAATTTTATAGCTGTTATAATATTTCGCGGTCAAATAAATAGAAGAAAAAAGTTCACCTAGCTAGGAATACGTAGGTAATAAATTATTGAGGCAATTAAAATGTCAACAACAAATAACAAATACGCAACGGATACCGCACTGAGTCACAACTACCGATGTCGCGAAAGACATGCGCAAACTGTTCACGTGACTCCCAAGGGCCAATCGATAGAACAATCGATTGCCTCGCGCATGTCAGGCCCGTGCCTAATCCACGCGGATCGCGAGGCAGCCAATGGCGCTAGGCGCCCTTGCGTCACCTCAACAACTCAAATTTTGCTGTAAATTAATTGGCGCATGGTGACGTGAAGGGCTCCAGCACCGAGAGGATAAAAGAAGCGCCGACAAAAGTTTTGGCGCCTTATCTCAGTATATCGCAGTCAAACCGCATATCGCATCTCCGCTTATTATTAAAACCGCAAATTCGTTGACGACCGCCGCTTACCATTGTACTTTGATTTTGATCACTCACTCTGAAACTTGATTAATTTTGTGTATTAGTATTGTGCGTGTATAATTTTTGTTAACCAGTCAATTTAATTTGATTAAACTTTGATACATAAAAACCTGACTTATTTTCTACGCGAGGCGCGTTCGCGAACAATGGAGAAAACACATAATCAACGTAGAGATGTCGTGATAGCAAAATATCTCTGTTTTAACTGCTTGGGGCCTCACCAGTTAAAAGTGTGCCGTAATACTAAACGCTGTCGTACATGTCGGAAGCAGCATCACACAACTTTGCACGCACCGACAAGCACGCCAGCCATCGTCGCAACGGGGACTTCCTCAGGAAATCCCGCGCCCGCTACAGTCATATCTCACGTCAGCACTCTTCAAGAAGAAGTCTCCTTGATTCCGCTCACCAAAAACCAAGGTCAAGGTATTCAAATATCTAACCACGCCGCGCAGTGTTGTTCCGACGATCATGATCCCGGCCTCTTAGCTACGGCCGTCGTTAACGTTCTCTCGCGAGCTAGACAATCTTTTCAATACCGAGCATTACTGGATCAGGTGTCCGAAGTGTCATTCATCTCAGAATCCGCCGCGCAATTTCTAAAACTGCCGCGTCGCGCAAAAGCAGTTCCGATTCTCGGCATCGGTGCTAAAAACCATAATATTTCCAATGGACTTGCGCTATTCTCCATTGAATCTCGAATCGATTCAGCAGTCTCATTCGATATTAAAGCTCTCGTTCTGCCGAAATTGACGGCCGCTCAACCACCAGCCCATCTTGACACCACTCAATGGCCTCATCTCAACGGTCTCCAGCTTGCAGATCCGAACTTCAACTCGTCCGGAAAAATTGATCTAATTCTCGGATCAAGCGTCTACGCTCGAATTATCAAAACGGGCTGCCGACACGGACATATTAACGCACCAGTCGCTCAAAATACCGCTCTCGGCTGGATCGTTTCAGGACCACTCTCCAACGAGGTTCTCGCGGTCTCCGATAATCGCCCTATCACCAGCATGCATTGTTCGTTCGACTCCGAGCTTCTCGACTTACTGCAGCGTTTTTGGACTCAAGAAGAGATCGTGCCGAAGACTCAAATCTCGCTTACGCCGGAAGAATTTCAATGCGAAAGTCATTTTAAGACGACTCACTCTCGCGACATTCAAGGTCGATTCGTCGTGCGCTTACCATTTAAAAAGACGGTAAACGACTTCGGTAACTCTCGAGTTTTCGCGCTCAAATCGCTTTTCCGGATGGAAAGACGCTTCGAATCGAATTCTTCCCTTTAAAGGGCATATTCGGATTTCTTAAGCGAGTATCGCGACCTCAATCATATGCGGCTCATAGATCCCTCAGTTGGCTCAACAAAGTGAATTCTTTCTGCCACATGTCGGTGTCATACGGGAAACCAGCTCGACGACGAAGCTTCGCGTTGTTTTCAACGGCTCTCAGAAAACCACTCTCGGATTTTCACTCAACGACGTGCTTCACATCGGACCTAAGTTGCAGATCGACATATCGGATACCCTTCTCCGCTGGCGTCGGCATCAATATGTTTTCGCCGCGGACATTGAGAAAATCGCCAGATCCGAGTGCACGAGGAAGATTGGCCGTTTCAGAAGATCTTATGGCGAAATACACGCAGCGAAACTCCACAAGAATATCATCTCTGCACGATGACATACGGACGCGTGCGCCCCGTATTTGGCGTTACGGTGCTTACAACAGCTCGCTTCAGAATCAGAAACTTCACACGCGCTAGCAGCCGATATTCTTCGTCGCGATACATATGTAGATGACGTTCTCTCTGGGGCGTCTACACTCGCCGAAGCTCGCAACTAAATACCTCAACTAAACGAAGTGCTGATGGCGGGCGGATTGCACCTCAAAAAGTGGATCGCCAACGACCTAGATGTCCTCACCGACATTCCTCAACAGGATCAAGCATCTTCATCTACGTTGCTCGTTGATGATTAAAGTACTCATCACACTCTCGGTCTGCATTGGAATCGACATTCCAATAGTTTTTTGTTCTCTGCACCGCCGCCTCCGATATCCGACGTCATATCAAAACGATCGATACTCTCTTTCATCGCGCGCTTATTCGATCCCCTTGGATGGCTATCTCCGATAATCATCACCGCGAAGATCTTCATGCAAGAACTCTGGGCCATTCGCCTCGATTGGGACGACGAACTTCCTGACGAACTCAAGTCGCGCTGGCTCACTTTTAGAAAACAGATGGACACCTTGACGACGCTGTCGCTACCGCGCTGGTTCGGCACTAACGTATCCGCTCTCGCGGTCGAGCTCCACGGATTCTCAGATGCGTCTCAAAAGGCTCTAGCTGCTGTCGTTTTTCTTCGCATTCTCAACGAACTCGACGATATTCGTGTCACCCTCGTCATCGCGAAAACGAAAGTCGCGCCTCTCAAACGTCTGACGATTCCACGACTGGAACTCACGGCTGCAGTTCTCTTAGTTCGGCTGATAACCAAAACTCGCAACGTGCTCAATCTTCATCATGCTCCAATTCATCTATGGACTGATTCTACAGTCGCTCTCGCGTGGATCGAAAGTCATCCATCGAGATGGATTTTGTCCGAAATCGCTTCGCAGTCATTCAAGAGCTCTCAAATTCTCGATGGCATCATGTCGCAGGAAAGGAAAACCCTGCCGATCTCGCCTCTCGAGGGATCTCGCCTCAATCCATGCCGCACGAACAACTCTGGTGGACGGGACCTTCGTGGTTACATCATCACTCTACCTCCTGGCCCCGCACAAACCCGGCTCCAGCATCCGCGTTTGACCTCGAAGAACGTCCCGTCACTTGCAACCTCGCCAAAGACAAACTTGAGCCTGACCTCTAGGATCTGATCAACAGATACTCATCGCTCCTCTCTCTACTGCGCACCACTGCGTGGTTACTCCGAGCTCGCGATCGCTTTCGAAAAATTGCAATCGCTCATTCGCAATCGAACGGCCTCACTCCAATGGAGCTCCAATCTGCGCTTCGCCTCTGGGTAACTCTCACACAGAAGAGTTACTTTTCAAGCGAACTCAGAGCTCTGAAAAGTGGCAAAACCATCTCCACTTCGAGTTCTTTAGTACGACTCGCTCTGCTTCTCGACGACCAAGGACTTCTTCGCTTGCGTGGCCGTCTCCATTTCTCTCAACTCCAGCCAGATGAAAAACATCCAATCATCCTACCAAAGGACTCTCGGTTAACCACGCTCGTCATCGAGCAACATCATCGACGCATTTTACACGGCGGACCACAACTCACGTTGGCTTCAATCAGACAACAATTTTGGATCGTCGGCGGTCGCGTTCCGATTCGTTCATTTATACATCAATGTGTTAAGTGCGCTCGCTATCGCGCGGCAACCAATCATCAGCTCATCGGTCAACTTCCAGCCTCACGCGTGACTCCTTGCCGACCATTTGTCAATACCGGAGTCGACTACGCCGGTCCTATGACCCTTAAAACGTATAAAGGGCGAGGTGCTAAAACCTACAAAAGATATTTTGTCATCTTCGTATGTTTCAGCACTTCAGCAATCCATCTAGAAGTCACCACCGATTACTCGACCGAAGGATTCATCGCCGCATACAAACGCTTCACCGGACGTCGCGGTCTCTGTTCGACCATCACAAGTGATTGCGGCACCAACCTCACGGGCGCAGATTCAGAACTGAAAAAATTGTTCAAGGCCTCGTCAAAGGAGTGGTCTCACATCGCTACCATTCTCGCCAACGACGGAGTTGCATGGAAATTCAACCCCCCCTCCGTTCCACATTTCGGCGGAAAATGGGAATCAGGAGTGAAATCCGTAAAATATCTCCGTCGAGTCATCGGCGATGCACTCCTCACTTATGAAGAGATGACAACTCTCTTAATTCAGATAGAGGCCATCTTGAACTCACGTCCGCTGTCAGCCCTCTCGGACGATCCTTCAGATATCTCTGCCTTAACACCTGGTCATTTTCTCATCGGAACAGCTCTCAACACCGTGCCGGAACCGTCTCTGCAAGATCTACCTCAAAATCGGCTGTCACGATTTCAATTGCTGCGACAGATGACAGAGTCATTTTGGCAACGATGATCTACTGAATACCTGCATCAACTCCAAACAACAACAAAATGGCACCAAACACAAAGATCCGTTCAACTGGGAGATCTTGTGCTTATCAAGGACAAACGATTCCCGCCGATAAAATGGCCTCTCGCTCGCATCATCGAAGTGCATCCCGGAGCGGACGGACTAATTCGCGTTGCAACCGTCAAAACAGCATCCTCAATCCTCAAAAGACTGATAGTCAAGCTATGTACTCTGCCGACTTCCAAAACCGATTAATTTTATCGATTCTTATTTTGTCAACAAGTTGGCAAGGCGGGCGGAAAATGTTCAGACAATTATTAATCAATTATATTATTCAATTAGGTAACATTATGCTTATATTTTCTTTTGATGTATTTTCGTATAATTCAGTTTATTCTCTCGAATTGCATCTTTATTTCTAAATTCATCGGCTCTTTAAATTTCGATTCGAAGAAATGTACTTATAAATAGCTCGCAATATCGCTCGGTTGACTCGATCGTCTCTTTCTGTTTTTATGCTCACGTCTCGCATCGTCTCTCGCTCCCTGTACATTTACACTCACACAGGCTTACACGCACCTACGCACTTCAGTACATTTGTAAACACTCGGGCCGACCGATGCCCTTAACACAAAAACATTGAAATTCGATCAGCTGTCTGTATCCTCTAACACAAAAAGTTCGATCTATCGTTTCGGAGCCTCTCTCGAATAAAGTTCGTTCGCAAAGAGAAAATTGTCTTAATCACTTGCATCTCATCCAGATCTCAATTCCGATGTCATCAGCGCCTAAACTCTCGCGTCTTATTTGTGATTTAATTATCCAATGTCAAAACATCGACAAAACACCGAGATAATCTTTCCAATTCGGCTCCAAAAGAAGCCAAATCTTCCCTAAATTTTTGTTTCCTGTTAGTAAAAAGGGAGTAATAATTTTGGGTCAAATTTCCCTCCCCAAAAAGAAGCTCTAATTTTGATTTCAATTCTGTAAAGTTTAAATTTTCTAAATTTTCGACGGTCTCTAATACCGAACACATTTTTCCCTTCAAACTTGCGGCCAACGCGATCGATTTTGTAGAATCATCCCATTTGTTTGCACGTGTAATCAAAAGAAATTGGGAGAGGAACTCTCGCAGCGAAACTTTCCCATCGAACGTATCGGGTTTCAATTTGAAACCCATTCTCGCGTGTAAATCACTTGCCTCAATATCCCCGCAATCTCTATTATTAGATGGACTTAGCTGTATATTTTCACGCGCCGCAATTCTTCCCTCCAGACGACGCAGCTCCTCATCTCTCTGATGCAGCAGAGCTTCAAATTGTGGTTGCTGTTGCAATCGATCTTCCCGCATCTGTTGGTTCTCACGTAACGCAGCTTTCAACGCATCCTCCTCAGTCGAAATTTCTCCGCTTGATGCTGTTCGAAGCGGAACCTGAGAACGGATTATCTCGGAGAATGTAGCGTTGCCATCGTCGTACTTTTTTCTTATCCCGGACGAGCCCCTAAAATGTTACGTCCGCGGGCCGACTTGCGATATCTCGAAGCGTGCCGCGTCTCACGAACTCACTCTCACTCGCGCTCGAAATGAAAATATTGTCTTAGAGAACGAAAGAACTTTAATAATAGTAATATGTAACAAAACACCAAATAAGATTATAATAATATATGCATAAACTATGATAAACTCAAGAAGTTAGTAACTGTCGGAGTCACGTCTTCACGGCACGACAGCTCGGAACCGAATTCAACATGGCGCCGATAAACAACCGCAAGCCAGTTGTTGTCAAACAACCCCCTTGACGACGATCTCCCGGAAACGATTAAGGGATGAAACTCAGGGACGCAACAATATATATATATATATATATATATATATATGTAGAATACAATAAGAAATAATGTGAAAGATAAAACTTGTACGCAAATAGAGAAAATAATTCACATTCTCCTTATCTTAACAGAGAACCATATAGTTACAAGATCGAAGTTCGGTTACTCGCGCGACTACACTTGCGGTGGATTATCCGCTTCTTCGTCAGTGGCCGGAAGAAAGATGAGCTTCGTGATCGGTCGGGTTAGTTTCGTTGCTGCCGTGTGAACGGTGATGACGCGTATTTGTCCGTCTTCTCCAGGATGAATTCGGATGATCCGCGCCAAGGGTCATTTTGTCGGCGGTGTCGTTTCGTTGCGGATGAAGCACAGACGTCCGACATCGAAACCCGACTGCTTGAACCACCATTTCAAGCGATGCACGAGTGAGTGTGTTTCGTTTTTATTTAAGTATAGAGATTAACACATAAGATCGCGTGGAAATTAGGTCGCTGATGACGTCAAGATGTTTCGAAAGAAAGTATTGAGACACTGCTTATAGAGTTCGTATTATCAAATTTATTTCTGGTAAGCTATTTACAGCACGATGTTTTGTGATAAACTGACTGCGATTCTTAGAACGCGACAACGGTGTCGGCCGCTGAACAGAGCCGTGTTTTGTAAATACGAAAAACGAGGTGATGTGAATGTGAGTGTTAGTGTGTGTGGATGTGTGTCGATCAGCTGAGACAAGATGCATGGTTTATATTTCGTAGGGATAAAGTCAAGAATTAGTGGAAACGTCAAGTTTATACATTTACCGCCCGCCTTGACAACTTTAGATTGGCTATGAGAATTAATTATGGCGGGGAAATATTTCAGCTGTCGTTGGTGCTCGGAAGAACACATAATTTCACGATTGGTCTCTTTAGTGTTGAGGTGGCTGTTTTTACGGTTGCCACTCGTACTAGTCCGTCGGATCCTGGATGGACGTCGATGACTCTGGCTAGTGGCCATTTTGTTGGAGGATAACGTTTATCTTTGATTAGCACGAGCATGCCTTGTCGCAGAGACGGTTGTTCGCGAGTCCATTTGGAGGAAGTTTGCAACCGATGCAGGTATTCAATCGACCAGCGGTGCCAAAATGACTCTGTCATCTGACGGAGCAGTTGTAGGTGCGACAGTCGATTTTTCGGCAATTCCTGCATGGAGAGTTCTGGGACAGCGGTGAGCGGTGATCCTATTAGGAAGTGCCTCGGAGTGAGGGCGGAGGGTTCGGATGGATCTTCAGAGAGGGCGGACAGAGGGCGTGAATTTAGGATAGCTTCGATTTGAATCAATAGTGTTGTTAGTTCTTCGTATGTAAGTAGAGCGTCACCGATGGCTCGCCGTAGGTGATGTTTGACAGATTTTACTCCGGCTTCCCACTTTCCGCCGAAGTGGGGAGCGGAAGGAGGATGAAATTTCCAAGTCACTCCGTCATTTGCGAGTACATTAGCGAGGTGAGCCCATTGTTTTGACGAGGCGCTGAACATTTTCCTGAGTTCGGAGTCTGCTCCGATTAGATTGGTGCCGCAGTCGCTTGTGATGGTTGAACACAGACCTCGGCGGCCTGTGAATCTTTTGTATGCGGCGAGGAATCCGTCAGTTGAGTAGTCGGTTGCTACTTCTAAGTGGATAGCTGAGGTACTGAAACAGATGAAGATGATGAAATATCCCTTGTAAGTCTTAGCTCCTCGTCCTTTGAATGTTTTAATCGTTAAAGGGCCGGCGTAATCCACTCCGGTGTTGTAGAAGGGTCGACATGGAATCACTCTTAAGGTGGGAAGCTGCCCGATGAGTTGTTGGCTTGTGGAGGCGCGATGACGAGCGCATATCATACATCTATGAATGAACTTACGGATGGGAATGCGGCCGCCAATTATCCAGAATTTTCTTCTAATAGTCGCCAGTGTGAGGAGCGGTCGGTGTAGAGCACGACGATGGTGATAGTCGATTACGAGGGTGGTTAACCGAGAATCCCGAGGCAGGATTAGCGGGTGTTTTTCGGATGGCTCTAGTTGAGAATGCTGCAAGCGTCCTCGTAACCTTAGAAGACCGATGTCGTCGAGGATTAGAGTCAGCCGAATTAAAGGACTTGATTTCGGGAGACACTTATTGGCTTTCAGGGTTTTGATTTCTTGTGAGAAATGCGCGTGTTGAGTTAGCTTAATCCAGAGTAGGAACGCGGAGTCCAGTTCGACTGGAGTTAGGGATTGTTTAGGAGATGTTGCTGGTATTAGTCGACGAAATAGTTTGTTTGCGCGCAGTAGCCAGGCGGTGATGCGTATCAATGAGGTGAGAGAGGAGTGTTTGGCTATGAGATCACAGATGTCGGCGTCAGGATCTTCAGTCGCTACTGAGCATGTTACTGGGCGTTCTTCTATCTTTGAAGTTGAATCTGGAGTAAGTGGAGAGGATGGCCAGGATGTCGAGTGTTTTCGCAGCCAGGCAGGTCCAGTCCACCAAAGTTGATTTTGTTTAAGAGCTTGAGGCGGAAGTCTTCGCGATGCGAGATCAGCTGGATTTTCTTTACCCGAAATGTGATGCCATCTAGAGTTTGAGAGTTCTTGAATGAATGAGACCCTGCTCCGCACAAAATCTTTCCATCGTGAAGGATGGCTTTTGATCCAAGTGAGAGCGACTGATGAATCCATCCAAAGATGAATAGGCGCGTTCTGGAGCTCGAATACTTTACGAATCTCGAGTACTTGACGAACTAATAAGACGGCTGCTGAAAGTTCGAGTCGCGGAATCGTCAGACGTTTCAGTGGTTCAACTTTGGTCTTTGCACTGATGAGTGTAATGCGAATTTCGTTGAGATCAGTGATTATGCGGAGAAAGACAACTGCTCCGAGGGCACTTTGAGAAGCATCCGAGAATCCATGGAGTTCGGAGGCGAGAGTGGATGAATTTGTTCCGATTCAGTGAGGAATGGAGATGGTTGAGACGTCGTCGAATTGCTGCGTGAATTTGTTCCAGAGTCGGTTAAGATGGTCTGGAAGTTGTTCATCCCAGTCAAGGCGAATCGCCCAGAGGTCTTGCATGACGATTTTGGCTACAACGACGATTGGAGCGAGCCAACCTAGTGGGTCAAACATGCGTGCGACGAAGGAGAGAACTGATCGTTTTGTGTTGACGCTCGGCTTGGTGAACAAAGGCGCACAGAAAACGAAGGTGTCGAGTCGATGGTTCCATCGAACTCCGAGCGTGTAGTGTGTATTTTTTTCGTCGATTTGGAGAAGTGACGAGTCTTGATCATGGTATGGAATATCATCGAAGACGTCTGAGTAATTGGAAATCCATTTTCTTAGTTTGAAGCCGCCCGCCGTGAGAGCTTCGTTTAGTTGTCGAATCTTTTCCTTGGCGTGGATGAGGTCTGAAGCGTCGGATATAACGTCATCAACGTAGGTATCGCGGCGAGTCAAGAAGGATGTATCAGAGGCTGCCTGTTACCTACAGGCAGCCCTAACCGCTCTGGCCGCGATGTCGATGGCGGCCTCGCCCAGTGTCGCACCCCGAGAAGGAGAGAGTGAGATAGAGGCCCTACAGAAACAAAATAGAATTCTGAGGTCTGAAATCCTCACTCTCAAAAATGAGGCTAAATACCTCAAGGAGGATGGAGGGAAGATATTGGGGAAGAAACCCCAACCTACCCCCAAAGCGATGCCACGCACCGTAAAACCGGTCACGGAGAAGCAGAACATCTCCATACTTCCATCACCGACTTCAACGGTGATGGAGGTGGAGATGGACATTGCAAAGGAGGACCCCAAACTTCCAATCAGGCGACCCCCGGTAAAAGGGGTCTCCAAAAGGTTGGAGGATTCAAAGTACCCTCCTGAGATTAGAGGTGAGGAAGACCGCAGTAGATACGACGAATTAACGTCGGGCATCCAAAGTCTTCTCGACCAGAGAGAGGATTTGAAAAGGGGTGTCAAGGCACCCCTGTTAAAACCTCCTCCAAAGAAGGTGGACTCTCTCCGCTCTGCCCCTCCCCCCGGCGTCGACCAGCAGTACGCTGCGCCACAAAGGGCACCGGTCCCTGCCAAGGAAGGCGCCGGGAGAAAGGGAGGGAAAAAGGGCAATATCCAGAAGGGTAAAACGCCCCCCCAGGGAGACCCGAAGAAGAATGGACCTAAGCCAGTGACAAAGGTCCAAACAGTGGATCCCCCTTCACATAATCCTCCCTCGCTCCCACGGCCTTCGAGCTCCCAGGAACCAGCCTGGACGAAGGTCGTAGGGAGGAAAGAGGCGAGGAAGAGCCGGGCGCAACCACCGGCGCCCAACAAGCCCTCCTCCGCAAACGGAAGTGGAGCCAAAGCCTCCCCCCCTCTCACTAAGGAGAGGGTTGAGGGAAAGGCCGCTCCTAAAGCTTCCGCGAGGAGAACCAGGAGGATCCCACGGACGGCGGCAGTGACAATATCGTGCCCCGAAGGCCAGTACGGCGAGACCATCTCCTTGGCTCGCCAGAAGGTTGACCTGGGAGAGCTCGACATCAAAGATGTCAGAGCCCGTAGAACAGCCACTGGGGACATCCTGTACGAGATCCCCGGCGAAGGAAAAGTGCAAAAGGCAGACCTATTTGCACAAAAGCTGAGGGAGGCCTTAGTAGGGAGAGAGGGAGTCCGAGTGGCCCGCCCTTGTAAAAAGGGCGATATCAGGGTCAGAGGGTTGGACGAGTCGGCCACCGTAGATGAGGTGAAGGCGGAGGTGGCCAGGGTAGGAGGGTGCCAGGTCTCCGAAATTAAGTCGGGACAAATCCGATTTAATAAGGGGACCATGGGCACCCTATGGATGCAATGCCCTGTCGCGGCTGCGGTGAAGGTGGCCGCGGCGGGCAAGATCAAAGTCGGGTGGGTTGTGGCCGGTGTGGAGCCACTAGAAACGCGCCCTCTCCAGTGCTTCCGATGCCTGGAGAAAGGGCACGTAAAAGAACAATGCAGCAGACCTATAGATCGTAGTGGCTGTTGCTACAACTGTGGCTCACCCGGCCACAAGGCCAGCGGGTGCAAAGAAGGCACCCGCTGTGTATTGTGCGCGGAAGCCGGAAAGCCGGCGAATCACCGCGTGGGCGGCAAGGGCTGCAACGCGAAAGGGAGGAAGAAGACTGCCGGAGACAGTGGCCAAAAAGAAAGGAGTGGAGGGGTAAAGGGGGGGGTCCGGGGATGGTTTAACCTCCCCCGCGCCAGCCCAGGGCCCACAGAAAGAGAAGGGAGGAGTGAACATTGGGGGCTCCGGGGATGGTTTGACCTCCCCCGGGCCTTCCCAAAGTACACAAAAGGAGGCGCCCAAACCCCAGAGAAAGAGAAGGGAAAGGGGCGCCTCCAAGCAGGAGAAGGCGGGAGCCGACACTCCCTCAGCTCAGGCGAATGAGCCGATGGAGGTGGTCATGGAGGGGGCCTAGACATCGCCAATTATGGCGAAGAAAATAGGCCTCCTCCAGGCGAATCTGAATCACAGCGCCAGAGCGCAAGACCTATTCTTGCACACCCTGGCGCAGTGGAAATGTGGTGTAGGGATCGCGGCCGAGCCGTATCGCGTCCCACCAGATAATCCGTGTTGGGCAAGCAGCGATACGGGCTCGGTCGCGATCACGTGGAGAAAGGAGATGGGCTCGCCTCCGTGTACCAAAATCGGAGGCGGGCGCTCGTATGCAGCTGTAGAATGGGGCTCACTGTGGGTGATAGGATGTTACATCCCCCCCAGTATTGACCCTGCCACGGGGAAATCCTAGATGAAATTGCACTCGTCGTGCAAAGGAGACTCCCCGAACCTATTGTGGTCGCTGGGGACTTCAATGCCCATTCGGCGCATTGGGGTTTCCGGCGAACGAACCGCAAAGGCAGGATCTTGGAGGATTGGGCAGCGGTTCTCGGCCTCTGTATAATCAATCAGGGGTCGAGCAGCACCCTGGTCAGGCCGCAGGGGGGGTATATTGTCGATTTGACATGGGCGTCTCCCTCTGCGGCGGACAGGATCCAGGAATGGCGGGTGATGGAAGAGGAGACCCTCTACGACCATCTCTATATTAGGATGAGGGTTGACATCGCCTGCCGGGGGGTGCTGAGCCGCGCCCAGAGGGGGGAATCCGCCCGGAAGGTGGGCTCTAGCAAAGCTAGACTCCGACAGACTGGTGGCAGCCATGCTCTTGGCTACCTGGCTACCTTGGCTACCGGTGCAGACAACGCACCGATGGGTACCGAGGACCAGGTGGCATGGCTCGGGGAGACAATGAGAGATGCTTGTGACATCTCTATGCCCCGAGCCAAGCCGAGGCCTCTGAGGTACTGGTGGACGGAGGAGATCGCGGATCTCAGACGCGCCTCCGTCCAGGCCAGGCGCCGCCTCAAGAGAATAAGAAGGAGGGGCCTCGGCAATGAAGACGAGGGCATGGCAGAAGCGCTCGAGGGTTACAGGGAAGCACGTAACACTTTGAGCGCTGCCATTAGGAAGGCTAAGGCGAGGTCCTGGGATGAGCAACTCAGGAACCTCAATGCGAACCCTTGGGGGCGTCCCTACAAAGCGGTAATGAAAAAACTGCGGGGATGGACGCCCCCCGTGACGGAGGTGCTGGACACCGATGTACTCGAAAATATATTGTCGACCCTCTTCCCACAGTGTGACAGGGTTCCGGATCTATACGAAAGGGAACCTGTCGAGTGGGAAGAGGCGTACGAGGTGTCTAGCGCTGAGTTGGCCGGGGTTGCCAAAAGGCTCAGGGCTCGGGGCAATAAAGCCCCCGGGCCTGACGGCATCCCCGGAAAGGTCTGGCTATATGCCTTAGCCCATCTGTCGGAGCCCATTCGCAGGCTGTATACGAGCTGTCTACGGGAAGGAGAGTTGCCCCCAGTCTGGGGTAAGGTCAAGTTGGTCCTTATCCCAAAAGGGGGCAGAACCGATGGAGCAGCGCCCTCCGCGTATAGGCCCATCTGCCTGCTCGACGAGGTCGGCAAGATTTTTGAAAGAATTATTGCCGACCGACTCGTCAGGCGGATGAATGAAGTAGGTCCAAATCTCCACGAGGAGCAGTACGGATTCCGCGAGAATCGATCAACAACGGACGCAATATTACGCGTCCGTTCTCTCGCGGAATCCGAGACTGCAGAGGGCAGGGTGGTGATTGCAACGGCGTTGGACATCACCAACGCCTTTAACACCCTGCCCTGGGGGAAGATGAGGGGCGCCCTATTGGAACACGGCGCCCCACAATACCTCGTGGAGATAGTTAAAGCCTACTTCAGGGATAGGTGCCTAGAGTACCGGGATAAAACCGGTACTCTGCGCGGAAGGGCTATGTCGTGTGGTGTCCCGCAGAGGTCAGTTTTGGGCCCCCTGTTGTGGGACATCACATATGACAGCGTGCTCCGTTCTGCCCTTCCCCCTGGCTGCAAGGTTGTCTGCTATGCGGACGACACTATAATCCTGGCCGGGGGGAATGACTGGGGGGACGCAAAGAGAAAGGCGGACCTTGCTATAGCGTGCGTGGTGCGCTCCATAAAGAGAATGGGCCTTAAGGAGGCTCCCCATAAAACGGAAGCCATCTATTTTCACGATGGCTCCCGGGTAAAGCCGCCGAAGGCCCAGGTTATCGTGGACGGCATCCCCGTCCAGCTGGGGCAAAATCTCAAGTATCTTGGCCTCTGGCTGGATGGGACTTGGAGTTTTGACGACCATTTCGGCTGTCTGGCTGAAAAAGCCGATGGGGTAGCGGCGGCACTCAGCCACCTGCTGCCCAATCTCGGCGGACCAGACGGCCGAGTGAGAAGGCTGTATGCGGCCGTGCTAAATTCGGTGACCCTATATGGGCACCGGTATGGGCGGACGAGGCGGTGGCCAGGAGACGAATTAGAGACGTCCTCCGACGTCTACAACGGAGAATGGCCATCCGCGTCGTCCGCGGATATCGCACGGTCTCGCATGCGGCGGCCTCGGCCCTCGCGGGAATGCCTCCCATGGAGCTCCAAGCTCGTACTCACAAGAGAGTGTACGAGAGAATCAAGGAACTCCGTGGGTGGGGTGTTAAGATAACTGAGAGGGTCCGAGGGGTCGTCAGGACACAAGCCCGACGGCACATCGAGGAATGGGGGGAAAGTTTAGGAAACATCCCCCCATCCAGATCGGGCAGGAGAGTCGTCGGGGCCGTGAGACCTGTGTTGGAGGAGTGGGTGAACAGGTCTCACGGCAAGATGTCGTACCACGTTACACAGGTATTCGGCGGGCACGGATGCTTCGGCGAGTACCTGTGTAGAATAGGAAAGGAGCGCACCACGCAATGTCACCACTGTGAGGAGGACGAGGACACGGCGCAGCACACGCTGGAGATCTGCCCAGCGTGGGCAGAAGAGCGCCGTGTCCTCGTCCAGAAGACTGGCGAGGATCTATCGCTCCCGGCCATCTTTGCAACGATGGCCGGGAGCGATAGATCCTGAGGAAGTATGGGAGGCGGTCTCCTCCTTCTGCGCCAAAGTAATGACGCAGAAGGAGGAGGCGGAAAGAGAGCGGGAGAGACGGGGAAGAGGGAGGAGACTCCCTCTCAGCCCTGAATCCCGGGAGGAAAGGGACGACCCCTCCTGGCTGCCTAGGCGAGGAAACCGTCGCGGTGGGGGCCGGGGGGGAGGAGAGCCCGTGACGAGCCGGGAGATGGCGGCGGGGTAACGAGAGGAAGAGTGAGGAGACCCCGTCGCCAACAAAGGCAGGCCCGGTGACGCTGAGGGGGAACTCAAGTTTCCCTAAACGTCACCGGGAAAGGGCCGCCTCCCTTAGAGGCGGCCAAACACAGGAGGAGACTGGGCGAGGTGCGCTGTGCCCCGAGGGAGCGGGGGCGGGTGTCGCTCGGCTGGCGGCCGCACGGCGAAAGCCTTGCGGCCGGGAGTCGGGCGGCATCCGCCCCCGCCCCCTGCCGAGGTCCTCCCCCAGGGGAGGGTCTCGGCTGTGCCCCCAGGCCGACGGTCGAATCCCGTTAAGGGAGGGAACCACGGCCTGGTGACACGGGGGGGATCACAGGGGCTCAGTTACTACCGAGCCCCATTGCACGTGATCCCCCCGGGAAGGGACGCGGCAGGGGCGGCCCTCTCACCGGTGCCTAGAGCGCCGATGGGAGGGCACCACTGCCTGCGGGGGTGCTCCCTCCCCTTCTGGGGGGGGGGAGTTCCCAGGAGTAGGGCTCCCGGAGCGTTGGCCGAATCTCCCGTCCCTTTTGGAAGGGAGAGGGAGCCTCGTTCCGGGAGCGGGGGGTGGCGGCTCGAGCGGGAACACTCGAGCCGTGACCTCGCCCCCCAAACTTTTTGGGAGGGCGCGGCGTGGTGGCGGTGCCCCTCTACGCCGCAACCGGGATAGGACCGCACGATGTACGTGGGAGAGTATCTTCCTCTCGGGGAAGATGCTCTTCCGGGAAGGTCGGGCCAGAGGATGGCAGGAAGCAATGCTCGGTAGTTCCCTGCCATCCTCGTAAGAGCCAGCGTAGGCACCCGCTGTGGTTTTAGTGAGGTAGGTCTTGGGCCCCCTGATCGATCCATTCGTGGATCGGTCAAGGGGAACAAGGAGTCCCACATAACCCTCATCCTCTACCCGGGGGATAAGGGTACCATGAGGTTTCCACAGCAAAAAAAAAAAAAAAAAAAAGGTATCGCGGCGAAGTATTTCGGCGGCGAGAGCATGCATTTCCTCTGTATCGTGAGCGAGCTGTTGTAAACATCGGAGAGCTAAGTACGGCGCGCATACTAAGCCGTAGGTCACAGTACACAAACAATATTCTTGAGGGTTCTCATTCGGATCGTTCCGCCAGAGGATTTTTTGGAGCGGCCAATCTTCTTCATGAACTAGTATCTGACGACACATCTTTTCAATATCGGCAGCAAATGCGTATTGATGTCGACGCCAGCGAGTTAGAACATCAGTCAAGTTTAATTGCAATTTCGGTCCGACATGTAAAGTATCGTTCAACGAGAAGCCGACATTCGTCCTTTGTGATCCGTTGAACACTAGTCATAGTTTGGTTGTTGAACTAGTTTCTCGGAGGACGCCGTGATGTGGTAGAAAGAACTCAGGTTGGTGTTTCCGCTCGGGTGAGTTGACAAGTCGCATGTGACCAAGCTCTCGATATTCGCTTAGAAAGCGGTTATATTCGGATTTTAACTTTGGATCCTTTCTGAATCGATTCTCGATGCGACGTAATGAATTGAGAGCTATTTCACGAGAATTTCCAAAAGTCCTGACGTGTCGCTTTTGAGGAAGTCGAATCATGAAGCGTCCTTGTTTGTCGCGAGAGCGAGTCGTTTTAAACTGTTCCTCACATTGAGCTTCTTCCGGAATGAGAGTGACTTCGTTTTGAGGTAATATTTCTTCCTGTGTCCAGAATCGTTGGAGGATCTCAAGAAGTTCACAATCGAGGGAGCACTGCATGCTGGTTGCGAAATAGCTTCGTGTAGCGGTAGTCTCAAAATTATCGTTTAGATGTGATCTTGATAAAATCCATCCTAACGCAGTTTTTTGAGCCACTGGAGCATCCCTTGCTCCGCGGCGAAGACCTTCTTCGAGAACTTGAGCGTAAATCTGTGCTCCTAGTATCAAGTCGATTTTCCCAGGATTGGCAAAGGTGGGATCGGCGAGTTGCAAGCCCTGGAGATGCGGCCATTGAGAGGCTTTGAGATTAGATGGAGGCAAATAGGCCGTGAGTTTCGGTAAAACTAGAGCTTCGAGGGGGAAATAGGCTGATGTGCTAAGTCGTGAAGTAATGGTGAGAGTCACGAGCCCATTTGAGATACCATTGCGTTGAGCCCCAATGCCAAGGATTGGAATAGCAGCTGCTCGACGAGATAGCTTTAATGATTGAGCGGCTGATTCGGAAATGAAGGAGACTTCCAATCCTTGATCAAGTAACGCGCGAAGTGGAGTCGTTTGTCCATGGCGCGAAAGAACGTTCACGACGGCTGTAGCGAGGAGAACTGGAGAAAGACGTTTCGCTTTAGAGTGAGCTAGATGGCTCGAGGATTGGACTTCCTGGATAGTATCATTGTTGCGCGAGAGCGTATACAGATCTTCTTGAATAACGGTTGCGTGAGCGATTGCGGGTTGATTTGTTGAAGTCGAATTTGGCGATGTTAGTGGCAGCGCGGAGTCTTGGCTGGTTGTCGGAGCGTGCAAGGTCGTGTGATGCTGCTTCCGGCAAATCTTGCAGCGTTTCGTGTTGCGACAAGCTTTGAGCTGATAAGGTCCAAGGCGGTTAAAGCATAAATTTTTTGAAACGATGACTTCTCGCTTCTGATCACAAGATTTTTCGATGTATTTCGGACACGAAGAGAGGTAATGTCCTGCGGAACATAATGCACATTTTTGTTCGATGACAGCGGCATGGTGAACTCTAGCACTTGGCGTTCGAGATGTTAAGAGGTTTGGTGATTGCTGCTTGCGAGGTAGTGCACGTTCGAGGGCTTCAAGTGAATAAATTCGACTAATCAGAAAGGTCTCGAAGTCTTCGAAGGTCGGTGGAGTTGAGCTAGCTCCTTGATTGTCCTCCCACCGTTTGAGAGACTCGGGATCAAGTTTGCGTACCATCATGAATATGATAAGGAGATCCCAGTGCTTCACAGGGCAATCGAGAGCTGATAGAGCTCCTAGAGCTTCCTTTACGTCCTTTCGCCCAGGAGTCGTTTGAGATCGTGGTTGTTTTCCGATTTTACTTTTCGAATAGCGAACAGCGACGCGAGTTGAGAGTCAATGAGGATGCGCTTGTTTTCATACCGATCGACGAGAAGATCCCAAGCACCAGCAAAATTTTCTCCGGAGATTGTGACATTCTTTATATGTTGTGCTGGCTCACCTGAGAGGCTCATTTTTAGATAATAAAGTTTCTCCACGTTGGAGATCTCTTGGTTATCTATAATCATTGAAAGAAAAAGATCGCGAAAGTGCGTCCACTGAGAGTACTCGCCTGAGAATTTCGGACGTCAATGCGCGGGAGCCGTCGAGATCGCGTTTTAGCTGATGTGTTCAATGAATTTTCGTGCAAGGAGGTGTTCTGAGTATTTGACTCTTCGAGTTCATCGAGTATGTTGAGCATTGTTCCGTGATTGTCGAGGAATTCTTCTTCGCAACGGGCGTAAAGGTCACCCGTGAAATATTGTAGTTTCTTCTGTTCAGCGGAGCATGATCGGAAGAGATTTTCATGATTAGTTTGAAATTTATCCCAATTAGATTTCACAGCTTCGATTCGACTGTGAACGTTTCCGCGGGTGGTCTTTGAAGATCCGAGTTTTTTTAAATTCTCTACTGAACGAGAGATTACGCCGAAAAGTTGATTTTGGCGATCGATGATGCTGTCAATTGAAGTCATGTTGTGAGGTTCTCCCTTTGTTTGAGACGAGAATCCACTGTACTCACGACGTTGCCTTTTGAAACTGAGACGGAATGTGGTTGAAAGTGATCGTTGACGGAAGATAGAGAACACGCAGAGTCTCCTTTCGAGATATCGAAAATCTCGGTGAAATTTGACCGAAAGTCTTCGGGTTGAATTCCAGTGATCCGGCTCGAAGGACCAATGTTTCGTCTTTGTTTAAGTATAGAGATTAACACATAAGATCGCGTGGAAATTAGGTCGCTGATGACGTCAAGATGTTTCGAAAGAAATTATTGAGACACTGCTTATAGAGTTCGTATTATCAAATTTATTTCTGGTGAGCTATTTACAGCACGATGTTTCGCGATAAACTGACTGCGATTCTTAGAACGCGGCAACGGTGTCGGCCGCTGAACAGAGCCGTGTTTTGTAAATACAGAAAAACGAGGTGATGTGAATGTGAGTGTAAGTGTGTGTGTATGTGTGTGTCGATCAGCTGAGACAAGAAGCATGGTTTATATTTCGTAGGAATAAAGTCAAGAATTAGTGGAAACGTCAAGTTTATACAAGTGTAAATACTCCCGAGACCAGCGGTCGCAGAAGTGGTCTCGCATCTTTTGAAGTAGTTGCCAGCGCGTCATCCTGTTCGTCGACTGGTCTAGCAGTAAAGGCTCAGGCACTGCAATCAGAGCGGATCCCACCAAGAAATGACCTGGTGTAAGAGCAGCTAGATCTTTCGGATCGTCAGAGAGGGCTTGAAGAGGCCTGGAATTGAGGCAAGAGACAAGTTCAATTGACCAAAAAGGAGCTTCGAGAGGAAAGGTCCATGCTGGATCCCACGACGCCGATGAATCATTGTCAGGCCTGATCACGGCTTGACCAAAAGGTAGCCGATTTCGCGGATGAGATCCACCAATCTCCGACCACCGATGTTGCGGCCCGAGGACTGGAAAACGTAACAGTCCTCAAAAAGTGGGCCATCCTCAGTAAGAACCTGAAGGGTACAATGAGGAAGGAGGTTTCAGAAGCGGCCTATTATCTCCAGGCTGCGCTAACCGCTCTGGCTGCCACGAACATGGCGGCCATACCCGTAGCCCCAGATCGGGAAAAGGAAAGCGAGGTGGAGAGCCTGAAGCAGCAGAACAGGATCCTAAGATCGGAGGTTCTGATGCTTAAAGGCGAAACTAAGCGCCTTAGGGAAGGAGAGGGCATCTTACCCGGGAGAAAACCCCGGTTTCCACCCACGATACCGCCACGCACTGAAGATAACTCCAGTGCAAAAAAGGGGAATATAGCCCCACCCCGCCAATAATGGAGATGGAGGTTGACATGGAGGAGGTCATCATACAACCTCCAGCCATAAAACCCCCTGTAAAGGGAGTCGCCAAGAGGCTGGAGGATTATCCTCCAGGGATTACGGATGAGGAGGACATGAAGAAGTTCGATGAACTAACATCGAAAATCCAGAGCCTCCTGGACAAGAGGGAGAAGCTGAAGAAGGGCACTAAAGCGCCCTTGGTGAGACCTCCCCCGAGCCGGAAGACCCCTCCGGACACCAGTTGCCAGTACGCCGAGCCCCCGAAGGGACCGGTCCCTGGGACAGGTGCCGGGAAAAAGGGGAAGAATAAGAACCCCACCCAGAAGGGTGGCAGTTCTAAGGTCAAGGAGCAGGGCAGGGTTGAGCACAAACCAAAAGCCCAAACTGCAGTACCCACCGCCGCCAAAAATCCCCCTCCACTCCCGCAGCCTTTAGACCCCCAGGAGTCACCCTGGGTAAAGGTAGTGGGGAGGAAGGAGGCGAGGAAGATAAGGGCTACAACATCACAGCCCAAATTACCCTCCTCCGCAAACGGCAGCAAGGCCCCGAAGGCCTCCCCTCTCTGAGTCAGAGGGTTATGGGGAAGGCTGGCCCGAAGACTGTTGCCGCGAGGAGGGCGCGAAGAGTTCCACGGACGGCGACGATCACGATCACATGCCCCGAGGGTCTATATGGTGAGACAATATCTTTGGCTCGCCAAAAGGTGGACCTTGAAGAGCTGGGCATCAAGGACGTGAAGGCCCGCAGAGCAGCCACCGGGGCTATTCTCTACGAGATCCCCGGTGAAGGCAAAGCGCAAAAGGTGGATCTCTTTGCGCAGAAGCTTAGAGAGGCGTTGGAAGGGAAAGAGGGGGTCCGTGTGACCCCCGCCCTGCAAGAGGGGTGAAATAAGGTTACACGGACTCGACGAATCGGCCACCGTGGAAGAGGTGAAGGCGGAGGTGGCGAAGATAGGAGGGTGCCAGGCCTCCGAAATTAAGGCGGGACAAATCCGCTTTAACAAGGGGGCCATGGGCACACTCTGGTTTCAATGCCCAGTCGCGGCTGCGGTCAAGGTAGCCGCGGTGGGCAAGGTCAAAGTAGGATGGGTAGTGGCCGGGGTGGAGCCCCTTAAAGCGCGCTCTCTCCAATGCTTCCGTTGCATGGAGAAAGGGCATGTTAAGGAGCAGTGCAGCAGCCCAATTGATAGAAGTGGCTGCTGCTACAACTGCGGCTCCCCCGGCCACAAGGCCAATGCATGCAAGGAAAAGACGCGATGCGTCTTATGTGTAGAGGCTGGCTTGCTAGCTAATCATCGCGTTGGCAGCGAAAGCTGCCACGCGAAGAAGAGAGGAACGGCTGCCAAGAGCAGCGGTCGGAAGGAAGAGAGAGGAGGAACCAGGGGGGGCTCCGGGGATGGTTGGACCTCACCCGGGACTGCTCAGTGTTCGCAGGGAGAAGAGAGAGGAGGACCCAAGGGGGGTTCCTAGGATGGTCTGACCTCCCCCGGGCTCACCCAAGGACTACAAAAAGAGGCACCCAAACCCCAGCGAAAGCGAAGGGAAAGGGGCGCCTCTAAACAGGTGAAGAAGGTGGGAGTCGACACTCCCCCAGCTCATGAGAATGAGCTGGTGGAGGTGGTCATGGAGGAGGCCTAAACAACGTCTATAATGACGAAGAAAATAGGCCTTCTCCAGGCGAATCTCAACCACTGTGCCAGGGCTCAGGATCTTTTCCTGCACACCCTGGCGCAGTGGAAATGTGGACATCACCCGCCGAGGGGTGCTAAACCGCGCCCAAGGGGGTGACCTACTTAAAAGGTGGGCCCTAGGCAAATTGGACTCCGACAGGCTGGTGGCAGCCATGCTCTCAGCCACCTGGCCCGGTGCAGAGGCACCGCAAGGGATTGAGGACCAGGTGGCATGGCTCGGGGAAACAGTAAGGGATGCTTGCGATATCTCAATGCCCCGAGCCAAGCCGAGGCCGCAGAGAGCGGCGTACTGGTGGACGGAGGAAATTGCGGATCTCAGACGCACCTCCGTCCAAGCCAGACGCCGCTTTAAGAGAATGAGGAGGCGCGGCCTCGGCGATAACGACGAGGGCATGGCTGAGGCGCTCGAGCACTACAGGACATCACGTAATGCTCTGAGCGCCGCCATCAGAAAGTCAAAGGCGAGGTCCTGGGACGAGCAACTCCAGGACCTCAATGCAGACCCTTGGGGGCGTCCATACAAAACAGTGATGAAGAAACTGCGAAGATGGACGCCCCCTGTGACGGAGGCACTGGACACAGATGTGTTAGATAACATATTGTCGACCCTCTTCCCACAGTGCGATAGGGTTCCCGAGTTATATATAAGGGAACCCGTCGCGTGGGAGGAGGAGTATGAGGTGTCCAGTGTCGAGTTGGCCGGGATTGCCAAGAGGCTCAGAGCCCGGGGTAACAAAGCCCCGGGGCCAGATGGCATTCCCGGGAGGGTCTGGCTATATGCCTTGACGCACCTGTCGGAGCCGATCAAGCGGCTGTATATGGACTGCTTAAAAGCAGGGGAGTTCCTCCCAGTCTGAGGTAAGGCCTATCTGGTTCTTATCCCTAAAGGGGGCAGAACGGACGGAGCGCCTTCCGCGTACAGGCCCATCTGCCTGCTCGATGAGGTCGGTAAGCTCTTTGAGTGAATTATTGCCGACCGACTCGTTAGGCCGATGAGGGAAGTGGGGCCGAACCTCCACGAGGAACAGTTCGGATTCCGCGAGAACAGGTCAACAACGGACGCGATTTTACGCGTCCGCCGTCTCGTGGAGTCCGAAACTAGCGTGGGCAGGGTGGTGATAGCCATCGCGTTGGATATCACCAACGCGTTTAACACTCTGCCCCGGGGAAAGGTGAGGGGCGCCCTCATAGATCATGGCGCCCCTCTATACCTCGTGGAGGTCGTAAAGGCCTACTTCCGAGACAGAAGCCTGGAGTACCGGGATAAAACCGGTACTCAACGCGGAAGGGCGGTGTCGTGTTGTGTCCCACAGGGGTCAGTTTTGGGCCCACTGCTGTGGGACATCACATACCACAGTGTGCTCCGTTCTGCCCTCCCCCCGGCTGTAGTGTAGTCTGCTATGCAGACGACACTATAGTTCTGGCCGGGGGGAATAACTGGGGGGACGCGAAGAGAATGGCGGACCTGGCGGTGGCCTGTGTGGTGCGCTCTATTAAAGGCTTGGGCCTTAAGGTGGCTCCCCATAAAACCGAGGCCATTTATTTTCATAATGGTTCTCGGGGGAAGCCACCAGGGGCCCATGTTATCGTGGACGGCATCCCCGTCCAGCTGGGGCAGAGTATTAAATACTTAGAACTCTGGCTGGACGGAACTTGGCGTTTTGGCGACCATTTTGATCGTCTGGCAGTAAAAGCCAATGGGGTAGCGGCGGCACTTAGCCGCTTGCTGCCCAACCTTGGCAGGCCAGACGATCGGGTACGGAAGCTGTATGCGAACGTGGTAAACTCAGTGACTCTTTACGGGTCACCAGTTTGGGCGGACGCGGCGATAGCCACGCGACGTATTAAAGATGTCCTCCGCCAACTCCAGCGGAGAGTGGCCATTCGCGTCGTCCGCGGATACCGCACAGTTTCGCATACAGCTGCCTCGGCCCTGGCGGGATTGCCTCCCATGGAGCTCCAGGCGTGCACCCACAAAAGGGTGTACGAAAGAATTAAGGAGCTCCGTGGGATGAACTTCAGTGTAACTGAGAGGGTCCGAGGCGTCGTCAGAACGCAAGCCCGACGACGCATGATCGAGGAGTGGGGGGACTACCTAGAAAATGTCCCCCCAACAAACTCGGTAAGAAAAGTCGTCGGGGCCGTGAGACCGGTATTAGACGAGTGGGTGGATAAGTCTCACGGCAGGATGTCGTTCCACCTTACACAGGTGTTCGCCGGACATGGGTGTTTCGGCGAATACCTGTGTAAGATAGGGAAGGAGAGCACCACGAGGTGCCACCACTGCGAGGAGGACAGGGACACGGCGCAGCACACGCTGGAGTTTTGTCCGGCGTGGGCAGAAGAGCGCCGTGTCCTTATCCAAATTATCGGGGAGGATCTGTCGCTCCCGACCATCGGTGCTAAGATGGTCGGGAGCGAGGAAGCGTGGGAGGCGGTCTCCTCCTTCTGCTTCAAAGTTATGACGCAGAAGGAGGAGGCCGAAAGAGAGCGGGAGAGACGGGGAAGAGGGGGGAGACTCCCACTCTCCCCTGAATCCAGGGAGGAGAGGGACGACCCCTCCTGGCTGCCTGGGCGAGAAAACCGCCGTGGTGGTGGCCGGGGGCGGATCGGGCCCGGGGGGGCGGTGGCCGAGAGGGCACGTGAGAGAGGTGCCCGTGGTAGAGGGGGCGGCGACGGGGGCGGCCCGCCAAGGCGGGGACGCGGAGGCGGACCCCCCCGTCGCAGGAGAAGAAGACGCCCCCCGGAGGGGGCGGAGTAGTAGACGGGAGATTAGCGTGGGGCGCGGTGCCCCCCTCGCCCGATGTTAAGTAAGGAGGCCCGTTAGGGCGGAGCAGTCCAAGGAGGAGGGCGGAGGCGGGTGTCGCCCGGCTGGCGGCCGCACGGCGTAAGTCCGGGAGTCGGGCGGCATCCGCTCCCGCCCCTGCCGAGTTCCTCCCCCAGGGGAGGGCCTCGGCGGTGCCCCCAGGCCGATGGTCGAATCCCGTAAATGGAGGGAACCGCGACCTGGGGGCACGGGGGATCACAGGGGCCCAGAAACACACTGGGCCCCATTGCACGTGGTCCCCCGGGAAGGGACGCGGCAGCGGCGGCCCTCTCACCGGTGCCATAGAGCGCCGGTGAGAGGGCACCACTGCCTGCGATGAGGACTCCCCCCTTCTGGGGGGAGCCCTCAGGAGAAGAGCCCCCGGAGCTTCGGCCGAATCTCCCGTCCCTTTAGGGAGGGAGAGGGTGCCCCGCTTCGGGGACGGGGGGTGGCGACTCGAACGGGACCATTCGAGCCGTGACCCCGCCCCCCAAACTCTTTGGGAGGGCGTGACGTGGGGGCGGTGCCCCCCTGCGTCACAACCGGGAAAGGACCGCACGACGAATTCGCGGGGGAGAGTATCCTCCTTTCGGGGAGGACGCTCTCCTGAGAAGGTAGGGCCAGGGGATGGCAAAAAGTCATGCTCGGCAGTTCCTTGCCATAAACGCCAGCGAAGGCACCCGCTGTGGTTTTAGTGACGTAGGTCTTGGACCCCATCGTCGATCCACACGTGGATCGATGATGGGGGACAAGGAGTCCCACATAACCCTCATCCCCTACCCGGGGGTGAGTGGTACCATGAGGTTTCCACATCGCAAAAAAAAAAAAAAAAAAAGGCATGTAGTGCATTCCTCATTCTACGTTGTCCGTAGATAGATGACGGCAGCGTAGGCTCTCTCGAAAGCATCGGCGAATCCGTGAATTTTTACTCCAGAATCCCGATCGAGTAGACCGATCCACCGAGGAACTCGGATCTTTTCAAGCAAAGAAAGCTCAGATTGAAAGTCAAGCCATCGTCGACTGGATTCCTCATCAAGTGGAGTGTCCCAGTCCAGGCTCTGCAACCATGTCGTCTGGAAGGCTATCTTGGCTCTTACAACAGTCGGTGCCAGCCAGCCAAGAGGATCAAACAATCATGCGGTAAGAAAGAGTACCGATCGCTTGGTGATAGTAGCTAATGTGATCGAGCTTGTGGCAAAAGAGAAACTGTCTTCACTTGGATGCCAATGCAACCGAAGGGTAGAATGTGTTTTGTGTGGTCGCCAGGCGCGAAGCTCACGTTGCATTCGATGATCAACTGGAAGGTCAGCTAACAGAGCAGGATCATTCGCCGACCACTTCCGTAGCGCAAAGCCGCCCGCCATGCAGAGTCCAATCAGCTGACGCTGAAGCTCTTGAGCTTCTGAGAGTGTCGCGGAGCCTGTGAGAAAGTCGTCCATATAAACGTCTCGACGAAGAACTGCTGCTGCACGAGGAAACTGCTCCTCTTCATCGTTAGCGAGCTGACGGAAAGTACGTATGGCTAGGAAAGGTGCGCTAGCAAGCCAAAATCTGACGAAACATCTTCTCTACATCTGTTGCTAAAACGAATCGATGTTGACGCCATCGTAGAAGTACATCGGCGAGAGGAGGCAACAGATTCTGACCCACCATGAGATGATCATTGAGAGATTTGCCTGATGGAATTGTCGTAGAGCCGTTAAAAACGACACGCAGCTTTGTCGTTGTGCTCGCCTCTCGCATAATGCCGTGGTGGGGAAGGTAGCTGATTCGTTTCTTGATGCTGTCTGACTGACTGACTAGACTCATGTGACCTAAATCCTCATACTGTCGCATGAAGTCCTCGTAGAGTTGCTGCATACGAGGTTCACGGAGAAATCTTCTCTCCATGCCAGAGAGAACGCGTTGAGCGGAGCGACGAGTAGCAGAGAGATCCGGCAACGGAGTGATAAGCGGAAGTCTGACGACGTATCGACCCTCGGTAGTTCGGGTGTACGACCGGAGAAAGAGATCCTCGCAAACCTGTTCCTCGGAAGTAAGTGGTGGATTTCCAGCCGGCAGATCCTCTTGTGACCAGAAACGACGCACGAGAGATGATAAATCCTCCTCGATTCGACACTGATGAGTAGTTGCACGACGTTGATCGGCTGTAAATCCAACTGCATCTGAAAGAATCCATCCTAGGGTAGTCTTCTGTGCTACAGGTTCTTGGGGCGAACCCTTTTGGAGACCCGGCTGTAGAATGGAAGCGTGAACATCAGCGCCAAGAAGAATTTCAACTGGCTCGGCTGCTTTGAAGTCTGGATCGGCGAGTTCTAAATCGTCGATATGCGTCCATGTTGCGCTATTTGCACGAATACCACCATCGTACAGAGTGAGACGAGGAAGGATCAGTGCTGACACTGCTATCGGAAGTCCTCCTCTCAATGCCGAGATGCGAAGCGAAACCAAGCCATGTGCGTTACCAGTTTTCTTGCCGCCAACTCCGTATACAGCGACCGAAGTAGAATTCCGGGTGAGTCGCAGTCTCTGTATCAAGGATTCCGAGAGATGATTCGGATTCTTGATCTATTAGTGCACGCGCGGAGTGAGCAACTCCATAACGATCCGTTACGCGGACTCTCGCAGTAGCGAGAAGCACAGCTACCGGCGGACGAAGCGATTGTTGCGCAATGTGTGAGGTTTTAGCAACCTCGCTTGACTTGCACTTGTCATGCAAAGTCGTGTGATGACATGTCTGACATGACGTACATATCTTCTTGGAGGAGCAGTCGCTTACCTTGTGTTTGCCGAGACAATTGAGACACAAGTTGTTGTCCTTGACATGCTGTTTCCTCTCCTCGGCCGTCTTCCCCTGGTAGGCATCACAAAACATAATATAATGGTCCTGGACACAGAGAACAACGACTGTGCTTGTTCTCCTGTTTGCGAGTGTGCAGTGTACGTGTTTGACGAATAGAGTCCGTAATCGCCTTGGAGGAGCTGGCCTCCGGTTTCGCAGATTGCAGTGATTCAAGTGTATGCAGACGACGGTCTGAAACGCTGTAACTCGTAATATGATGGCGGATTCGTTTCTTCACCAAGAGCGGTCTCCCATTCGCGATGTGAACGCGTATCAAGTAAATCGACAACAAGATGGATAAAGAAGTCTTCTCCGCATGTAATAGGTCGCCCGATACTTGGAAGCGAGCCGACGATGCTCCTTACACTGTGATACAGTTTGCGTAAATCATTGGCAGACTCACCTTTCAGTTTCTGTAGTGACGTAAATTGCGTGAGATAAGAACAAGTCAGCAGCCGTTTGTTTTCATAATAGTCAGTTAAGACTTTCCACGATCGCTCAAAGTTTTCGTCCGTTGTTGGTAAATTACGCACTAACAGCTCCGCTTCTCCCTTTAAACAGGACTTGAGGTAATGCAGCTTCTCGACCTTGGACGTGGAGATATCCTTGCCGATGATAGAGCAGAAAAGGTCACGGAAAGAAGGCCAATCTTCATATCGACCAGAGAAATGTGGCAGTTGAATGCGTGGCAGCGTTGATCGGGGAGGAAGTAAAAGAGGAGGTGACACGGTCGACGAGGCGACAGCTGTTTCCGTACTTTCTCGTCTCTTTAATGTTGTGGAGAGCGTCCAGGTATAAGCCTTTTTGATTAAGGTATGTTTCTTCCGCCATTGTTGAAAGATTTCCAGTCGTATATTCGTGTCCCGACACAGATTCCCAGAAACGTGTGATCAGCTGATCGTGCTGAGACTCGAACTTTTTCCAATTGGATTCAAGAGCATGCAGACGTGCTTCAACAAAACCGATGGTAACGTTAGAGGGGCCGAGCTTCTTCAAATTATCAAAGGAGCGCGAGATCTTTCCATATAACTCATGTTGCGAGCGTATGATTCCTTCTTCGTCGCTACTCATTATGACGTTTTAGATGAACTTGAAGGAAAGCACTTCCAAAGGACACCACTAAACTGAATTCACTCACGGGCATCGGATAGCGAGATCCAGCTCAAAGGACCAAAAATGATGCGAACAAAGTTCAGTCACGCTGGCGCGGAGCACAGCGAACGTATCCGAGAAATCGAACGTGCGAGGACACAATTTAAGCGAAAGAAGAATTTATTATATTCTTTAGACTTAACACATCACAATCACTATCAAAATAAAGTTCGGAAATGACAATAGCGGATTATTAATATTAATTCTAAATTCTCGAGCAAAGAATTCAGTCGCGGTGAGATTCGCGTCGGAAATCTGACATCAATATTACATTTTAACGAATATCTCTAAGTTTTTCTGTTGTTTTACATTGAACGACATGTGTGCATATCGAGAGCGAGCTTGGCCTCCGCGATCGATATGAATCGAGTTGCGACTGCTTTTCGGTAGCTATATCGCTGTTATCTCGAACACATGCAAACCTTGATTATCGTATGGGTAATATAATGGATAAATCTAAATGGATCCATCGTACTGTATTTAATATTTTGATTATAAATTGTCACGTAAGTTTTATGAATTTCACCATCTGCTGTAGTAGAAAAAAACAGCTGCAACATCATTCACCTCTTGCACATTGTATCGGCCTCTTTTTGTAAAAAATTCTAATTGTAATTCACGTATATTGTTATTTCTAGTTGTTTACTGTTGCATTTGAATTTCTTCGTGCATTATTCGAATTTTGATATAACTGGCACTCTGTCGTTTCATTATTATCTACGATAAAAAGTTGACCATAACTTGGGATTTCGTTAGGTGAAGTATGCTACACGGTCCTGAATATGTGTGATGTAGGCATTCTGTACTTGCCTGTCAATAATTGTAGATCGCTTATCCAAAATCTAGCACACCCAAAAAATTCCGAAAACGCCGCACAGTGGGGTATTTGAGGTGAAAAGTTGGCCAAAATTATTTTTGTAGTTTAAACACTTTTAATTGAAATAATTCGTCAATTCATAATAGAATTAGTGCATTATTACATAGATTAATGAAATACAAGAAGAAAAAATGAAACTATATACTATAACTAAATTTTATATATAACTGTATGTATATGTATCTTATTCAATACTACTAGTCATATTCCAGGATTCTTCATCGGAACTTTCGTCGTTGTCACTTGAAGATAATTCATTTTCAGATTCCTCTGGCGCTGTTTTTTCGCAAATTTCTGCACTTTGTAGCAATTTAATCGTATCATTTAAAAATGGTTTTGTTTTTTTCTGGTTTTGGTCTAGAGCTTGTTATGAGAGGATCTGAAGTTAATAAAAGCTTGTTCAAAATGTCTAGATTGCATGACTCTCTAGAAAATTTCCTTGTATAACTTTGACGATACGAACGAAAATGTTTATTTCTTGCTTCAGCAGCTTCTTCTGATAATTGTCCAATAGGCAAAAGTACTTTCTCTATAACAGCTGGACCATGTATCAAAATCTTATGCATTGTAGGTGTCATTGGATACCAGGAATAAAGTTTTACATAAAGTTTTGCTGTATCCATTGCATAGACGCTGAATTTTTCAACATTGATTTTGTAGCCACTTGAAATTGTTTCTAAAATAACTTTTAATCTATAAATTAATTCCTGATTTACTCCTGTTATTTCAGCTGCTAGCTCAGAATCATTAAAAAATCTTCTGCTGGTATTACCATCGTTTGTATTACCAAATCCAGGCTTCGGTACATCAACGATTATGCCCATTCTTTTTTTAAATTCATCTTGAATTTTTCTTTTTCTTTGCTGAACTATTGCTTTTGCGTTTTCTCCTCGTGCTTGCCATTTTTGTAATGGTAGTTTGTATGACAAGTGCAATAAACTTTCAAAGAATCTTATTCTAGTATGCAAAATTGACAACCCAAATTTAAATGCATTGTCATTTGTTTTAACTGTTCCTTGTAGTTTATTGAAATCTTTAGATGTAGCTCCACAAATATAACACTTTTGGGTTGATGTAGTTCCGGTTGCAGCATTGCAAACTTTGCCATCAATCATTGTAAACATCATGATATGTTTTATTGTAACACCTTCAAGTTTAGTTTTCTTTAAATTATTGATTTTTGTTTCTATATAGTCTATTTCTTGTCTAGTTACATCATAGGATTCTTTGATAAATCTGATTCTGATTGGTCTACAATATCGAGGTGATGATGGTGTGGGATTTTGCCAAATAATCTTTTTTTTTCTGTAGCGCAAATTAGTTGCAATGGAACCAGGGAGCTTTGGAATATATTAGAATCTGAATCTGAGTCATTCTCAAGTTTTTGCTTGAACTGAACTTGTTGAGATCCATCACAACCCCATTTTGTTAATAATTGCAATGCATTACACTCATTTATCGTTAAAGTATCTACCACTTCTTGTAAATAAAGTATTAATCTCGCAGCAGAGTGATCCAATAAATCCTGAAGATTCACTTCAGCGCAAGTTGCTGTTACGATATAAGATCCAGGTGGGGGATACAGTCCTTTTTAGCCTTTTGCAAAACACTGTAACACGGGTATAATTTTTTATCACTGGTTCTAATAATTTCGTACTGCTTTCTTGTAAGCCCAGCTTCGACAAATATAGAAAGTGCTTTTAAAGGTGATAAATACTCTTTTTTTTTATTGAGACTTTTGATATAAGCTTCCTTATACTTTGATGCTCGAGTAGGAAATTCATTTATTTCTTGAAGAATTTTTGATGCAACAACTTTACCAGACGATCTCATCTTTATTTTAGCAGCATAGATCAATTCTTCTGTTTCGACAGTTTCTCTTAATGCTTCTGTTTTTCTTCTTTTAGTCCGATCACTAGATTCATTAAAAGATTTGCGAGGTCGATCTACGCGATTAACTTTTGCCGAAGCGTGCGACATTCCACGTGGAATGTAAATAGTTCCTTCAAGCCAAGTTTCATTTTTTGTCATGAATTTCTCACTTATTCTTCGTGCAGCTGACCACTTTTGTTTAAATTGTGACTTAAACTGTGACATTTTGTGTTTAAAAGTTTTGAATTCCTCTTCAGAATAATTTTCTTGTGTGCATAAGAAATTTTCAGCAAAACTCAATTTATTATCAATATTTTTGTCTTTCTGTTGTTGCATTATATTGTATATTTCCATCCGAGTCATTACTTTCACCGACCGATGGTCCCTGGAAAAAAACAAAAATATTTAATTTATACAACCTAATCCTAACCTAAAAAAATTGGAAATTAATATTAAATTAATATTAAAAATTAAATAATTCATAACAATTAAAGTAGCGCAAAGTAGCACTCAATTTCGGCGATATTTTAAAGTTAAGACTCTGACGTAACAATTAAAAAAAAGACAACTTGGACGTACTTGGAAGTATAACTTTTTCACTTTCCAAAATTGAATGCAGAAATTCAATAAAAAACAAACGTTAAAATGTTGACCAAGGTCAAATCATAATCTTCATTCAAAAGGAAAATATATATATTTAAAAATTTGATTAAATGAAGTGCATACCTTGCTCAACAGCTTCCATAATGAGAAATTAATCGTTGCTTGCTTAAATTGTAAAAATACGCAGAAATATTTAAATTAACTCATGACTCAAGTTTGGAGACATACTACTGACGATCTGTAACAACATAAGAGAAAAGTAATTATGTACACTTAACCTCTTACTACACAACTATCTTTGGCAACAAGATAATTTAAATAGATAGGACTTTTGCAAAATTAACTTTTGGCCACTTTTTAATAATAAATACCTCTCTGTGCGCCGGTTCGAAATGCTGTCGAGTTATAAAAAAGAATAGTTATAATTTTATAATATTGTTCATGGATTCCACGGGTTTATTACCCTCGTTTGTGATCTGTTGTGACCCGACAGCATTTATTATTGCATTTACATTACAATCAATTTATGATCTAACGACCGTCAGTATTATATTATACATCATATTGTATCACACACTAAGCTGAAGATGGTCCAAAGAAAGGACCGAAACATTCTAAAGAAATAAAGAATAAGTATAACAAATTTTGCGTTCTTATTTCCGACGCACCAGCTCCTATTCCTATTTAATTCTTTATTCGAATATAGTAGAGCTTTATTTTCATCATAATCCTTTTTTTAAAGCTCGAGTTTTTTCAATACGATTTGTAATCTTATTTTTATCACCTATATTGTGTGTACTATTTGATGTGCTAAGTATAAAGGAAATAATATTGTTATTTAATAAAGTTTCTGTAGTTGAATTGTAAGCATTCCTAATTATATCATTATCATCGTTAACACTAACATTATTTGTTGGATATACTACTTTCATAGATGAATGGACTGAAACATAATAATTTATTACTATGTTTTTCGAGAAACTTGTTAAAGAAACTTGTTTGCGCTATATTTGGACAAATCTCACTGCTATTTAATAAACATTGACAGCCTTTTTAATTATCACATTCGTTTTATTTCCCATCTCTCTATCTGAGATTTTGCTTTTTTTCTCATTAATTATGTTGGAATTTTTCTTCTTCAACAGTTCGAACAACATTCTTCGAGGCATAATTAATTATTAATTTAATATAATTATGTAAAATTACTACTAACTTTTTAATACACGTTATAAAATATATAAATTAATTATATTTAATTAAAAATAAAAAAATTGCTTTTAAATATACACCTTAATTATAAAAATATATATTTAACAAAATAATAATATTAAATTAATAAAAATATATTAATAATAAAAGAAGCTTCAAAATAAATATTTTCTATTATTAGATTATACTTATAGATTAATTAAAAATTCTTTTAAATTCCTTATTGTATGTATGTAATTGATATTTATTTCTCCTAACGGATGTAAAGGTGCTTTTTAAAGGAGCGTTCCCCAACCTTTTACAACCTTTTTACAACCTTCCTCCAATCTCTACCGTGCCTGGCCATTTGCGACCTCACAATTTTCTAACTACTCGAGGATAAAAAACATAGCATCCTCTTTCCCCCTCCTCTCCTTCGTTCTCCTTTTGTCCAGACTCATCCTTCCTTTCTACTCTATTTCACCTTTTTCTCCTGCCTTGTTCCATCTCCACCAATATGTACACCTTCCTCTCCTCACTCCCTGATTACCTTAACATATAAAAACTCGGACATTATAATATCCTTATATTTTACCTCTCCCTCTGCACCTTCACCTCTCTTTTTCCTTTTCCTTCCTTTTTTCAATGTCCATCCTTTTCCTTTCTTTCTCTCTGCTTGTTCTCCTTCTGTCTCCCTCTTCCTCCAATGCACCTTCCGCTATTTCTTCTCCTTCTTCCTCCTTGCATCCAACTTCTCAGCCTCCTCCTACCTTCGCCATTCTCACTCTTTCTCTACCTCCTACTCTCTTTACGATTCTTTCCTTTCCATCAAGTCCCTCCTTTTTTTCTACCCATCTCCCTCCTTCCATATCCCAGACTTTGCCCATTCTTTGCCATCGATCCATAACCTCCTATTCGTCAACTCTACCGTTTTTCCCCTTTTTCTCTCTAGCCTCGCCTTCTCCACTATCCTCCACCTTGCACTTCTCTCCTCCATCGTTAAGTCCTCGTCGATCCAAACTCTCCATCTTTTACCTATCTCCCTGCATTTTCCCAGCATCTCCTTCTTATCCTTTTCCTCCTTCATCTCCACAATTAGTACCCAGCCAGTGTACACAAAACAGCCGGAAGAAAAAAAAGAAAGGCTAATTCATCACCGGAATCTTCCCCTACACAGACGGAAATTATAGATAAAAATAACAATGACAAAAAAAGTATGCCTCCGCCAATATTTGTGAGCGGCGTTAAAAACTTTAATATGCTTAAAGAAACAATACTCCAAGGAGCCAAGAATGACATAAACTTCAAAACAATTGCTAACAATGAAATTAAAATAAATTCGACAGACAGCGACGATTTCCGCGCTATTATTCAACTCCTCAAAGCTGCTAAATCTCAGGAGAACCATAATCTGCATGAAATAGATTACCATACATATCAATGTAAACAATCCAAACCTTACAAAATCGTGATAAGAGGTCATCATCCCTCGACTAATACCACTGACATTAAAGAGGAACTAGCTAAAGCAGGACATGAGGCTATTCGCATATCAAACGTTATTATCAAAAAGAAAATTAATGCGACAATGACTAAAATTGCACTTCCATTATACTACGTTGATTTGATTACTAAGACAAATAACAAAGACGTCTATGAATTAACTGACTTGCTACATTGTAAAATTAAAATAGAACCTCCGCTAATAAAAAAAGAAATACCACAGTGCAAAAGGTGCCAAGGATTTGGTCACACACAAAATTATTGTCATAGACAGCCCAAATGCGTGAAATGCGGCGACAATCACCTCTCTATAGAATGTAATAAACAAAAAAAGACAGCATGCAAATGTGTCAACTGCGGAGGAGAGCACACAGCTAACTGGAAAGGCTGTCCTGCATAAAATGGCATCCATACATAAGTTCAAAACGACAGTCACTCAACGGGTCCAACGGAATACCGCAGCTAACAATAACATCGTCACCCCGACAAAATCATTCGCCAAAGTAGTCAGTGAAAGCACTGCTCTAACTGCAACTAAACACTCCAAACAGCAGCCTGAAGCCGCGGAGCATACTATCCAGGACATCTGGAATCTGCTCCGAGATATACAGCAAAAGTTCGCATACTTACCGAAGACTGGATTTAATAGAAAAAAGTAACACACACATGCCACAATCCTCCACCAAAGGGAAGCAAAAGAAATGACTGAAACATCATTCAGAATCGTCACATGGAACGCTAATGGCCTGGCGTTACGCAGTAGGGAAATCGAAACGTTCCTAGTATATAATAATATCGACATCGCATTGATCTCGGAAACACACTTTACTGAAAAAAGTTACCTGAAGATGTATGGATTTACTCTGTACCTCACTAATCACCCAAGCGACAAAGCTCATGCTGGCTCAGCGATTATTGTAAAGAATAATGTTAAACATCATCTTCAGAGTGGAATTCGGAAAGAATATATGCAAGTTACGGCTATTACGATACAGTACAACAAGACCTAAATTTAGCGACTGCGTACTGCCCACCACGTCATAATATCAAAACAGAGCAGTTTACTCAAGTACTGAACAATCTTGGGCCACGCTTCATACTCGGGGGCGACTTCAATGCGAAACATACGGCATGGGGTTCTCGTTTGACCACACCCAAAGGTGAAGAGTTGCTTAATGCAATAAGAGTATGCGGGTGCAATTTTATTTCATCGCGCAAACCAACCTACTGGCCTACAGACAAGGACAAGATACCTGATCTTATAGATTTTTACATATCCAAAAGTATCTCTGCCAATTATCTTAATGTAAACAATGTGGATGATCTTTCATCAGATCACGTACCAGTGATGATGACCATCAGCACAACAGTGATACGTAGACAAAGAAAACATACACTCACTAATAAACACACAGACTGGGACAAATTCAGAGAGGAACTCGACAAATCGGTTGACCTGAAGGTAAGACTTAAGACCACAGAGGAATTAAACACACAAACTCAAAATCTGGTGAATATAATACACAAGGGAGCAAAAAACTCAACTCCAGTCCTCAAAGATGCCATAACTCAAGAATTCTGCTACCCTCTCGAGATAAGAGAATTAATCAGAAAAAGGAGGAAAGCTCGACGCATATGGCACCAATTGAGAGACCGGCTGACAAAAACTCATTCAATCGAATAAGTAACCAGCTAAATCGCCTGATAAAAGATACAAACAAACAAAATTTCACTGCATACTTAGAAAACCTTTCTACAGATGCGGACACGAACTATTCTCTTTGGAAGGCAACACGGAAATTCAAAAGGCCGGTAGTCAGAATCCCTCCAATAAAAGACGAACATGGAAAATGGATATGTTCTGATCAAGAAAAGGCAGATCTGTTTGCTCGTCATCTGTATAGAGTGTTCCAAATGCACGACACTCACAAGTAACACTACTCAAGTGCCATTCGCCGATATTCTTGAAACTTTGCACACACGTAGTACATCGAAAAACATTAAACACGTGTTTTTTTATTTTGGCTAACAAGGCGTTTTAAGGTCGGGTATAGTATCATTATCTTGCCTTCACTGGTCGGGTATAGTACCACTATCTTACCCTCACTGGCTGGGTAGACCTTCCCATTGTCTGCGTGTTTTTGAGATCGCTAATGACGATTTTGACATTAGTTTAACGAGATTCAGAATGGCAAATACAAAATGTTGGACAAAATCGCAGAAGTTTCAAAAACTTTATTTAATGCCACTTGCGAAGTTTATTAAATACATGATTACGATTTTGGCAACAGTTATATCAATCTAGAGGTGGCGGATGAAAAATTCAATATGACGCATCCAAATGGCGGAAACTGAAGGCAATGGGAAGGTCTACCCAACCAGTGAAGGCAAGATAGTGGTACTATACCCGACCAGTGAAGGCAAGATAATGATACTATACCCGACCTTAAAACGCCTTGTTAGCCAAAATAAAAAAACACGTGTTTAATGTTTTTCGATGTACTACGTGTGTGCAAAGTTTCAAGAATATCGGCGAATGGCACTTGAGTAGTGTTACTTGTCAGTTGAATGCTGTACCAAAAAAGCATACAATTGTGAGTCTAAATTTAAGCTTGTCTCGCCACTGGAGGTAGCACGGGCAATTGACATATATATCAATCCAAGAAAAGCACCTAGAGCCAATGAAATCTCAAACAAAATACTAAAAGAACTATCTAGAAAAGGAATCGTGCTTCTTACCTATATTTTTAATGCGTGTCTACGTCTTGAGTTCGTCCCTGACTGTTTTAAAACAGCTCAGATAATTATGATCAAGAAACCTGACAAACCTGAAGAAAAGGTCACATCATACAGACCTATATCTCTACTATCAGCGTTTTCCAAACTCTTTGAAAAGCTGCTTCTCAAACGACTGAAGCCTCTAATCAATTTACCTGATCATCAATTCGGTTTCTGAAATCAGCACTCTACGATAGATCAAGTACACCGCGTAACGACGATAATCGAAAGGACGTTCGAGGACAGAAAATACTGCTCTGCTGTATTTCTAGACGTAGCGCAGGCCTTCGACAAGGTATGGCACGAAGGACTTACGCACAAGTTAAGTAAGATATTACCTGGAAATTATTGTCGTCTTTTAGAATCATATCTCACTGATCGTAGCTTCAGAGTAGCCCACGAAGAGACACAATCGTGCTTCTACCAAATAAAGACAGGAGTACCCCAAGGTAGTGTCCTTGGTCCCACTTTATACCTAATATATACTGCCGATATTCCCACCGATAATAATACCATAATAGCTACCTATGCTGATGACACGGCAATAATGGCTGTAGGTGACTCGCAGGCCGTAGCTACAACAAAACTCCAGAAAGCTCTAAACAAAATAACAAATTGGATGAGTGACTGGAAGATCAAACTAAATCAGCAGAAATCTATACATGTCACATTCACTCTACGTAATGTAGATCGTAATAACTGTATGTACATAAACGGACAAACGATACCGCAGGGTGACTCCGCAAAATACCTAGGTATGCACCTTGATGCAAGGCTAACATGGAAACATCATGTTAAAAAAAAAGCGGAACAGATCCGTCTTAAAACCCGTCAATTGTACTGGCTAATTGGACGAGGGTCCAAACTTGACCTGAATAATAAAAGACTGCTTTACTCAATGGTTATCAGACCAATCTGGACGTATGGGATACAGTTCTGGGGTTGTACTAAGAATTCAAACCGCATGATAATCCAGCGTATACAAAACAATATAATACGTTCAATCACCAATGCAAGATGGTATCAACGCAATGATGATCTGCACAGGGACCTGGAATTGCAGACTGTCAATAATATCATTAAAAATTTTGCAACGGCCCACGAAGTCAGACTATGTAATCACGTCAACGTGGAAGCCACTCAACTACTAAACACAGGACAAGATTTAAGAAGACTAAAACGAAACAAACCACAGGATCTAATCTTAAAATAACTCTGTACTTACGCTAGGTAGAAGCTTGGATACTGATTTAAGCTTCAAATCATGTTACTAACCTTTATTAGTTGTATTACTTATTTGAACAGCAGTTTAAGATTGTAATAACCATTATTAAATAAAAAAATAAATAAATAAATAAATAAATATTGTTTAAGATTTTATTCTTTTTATTCCCTATTTATTTTATACTAATGTACGACGTACATATTGTTGCTCAATGGAAACCGCGAGAAGGTGGTGGTTTCTTCCGTCAAAAAATTTAAAATATTGTATATTGGGAAATGTCATTATTAAAAAAATATTAAAATTAAAATTATAATAGTTTGTGGCTCGTATAATGCAACGCAAATATAATTAAAATGACCAACTTAACGAGCAAATAAAAGGTGATTAAAAATTAAGTGACATGTGATTTTATTGTCAATCTCTTTAATCGAATGTAATTAAAACTATAAACGTTTCGACTTTAGTAAGTCATCCTCAGTATAATACAATCAATATAGGTATTAGAAAATAAAAAAGCACGCATTGAAGTATGAAATTTTACAAAAGAATTAAACTTAAAATAAAATAGAATCGTAATAAAATAAGATAGAAACACGAACATTTCAGTTGGAGTAATATGTGTGAGAGCTACATTTATTATCTTCATTTGAGTATGTATTTACGACCATAAAGATGTTGATAAAAAAGCAATTTCTTCGTTGTGAGGCGAGAAGTTGTCTTTTTTGATAAATCATGATTCTGATGGCAAATTACAAGAAAAACATAACTCAATTAAAAAAGAAAGCAAATTATAAATTAGTTGACTTACAATTGTGTCAAATGATATATGTACACATGATATAAGCAGTGTCTAGGACTTCACCTTGATGTTTATTATAACGGAGTGACAAGTAATGTGTGTCTCTGTGAGGCATCGACAACAAAGTATAAACTAACTTTTTAAGGTTTTGGATACAAAATGAATATTACAATTGAATATTACATTGAATATTAAAATTATAAAATAATAAAAATAAATAAATAAGTAATTAAAATTAAAAAAATTAATAGAAAAATTAATAAAATAAATAAAAAAGAAATAAAAAGTCAAATATATATAATTAATTAATAAAAAGTGAATTGCATCCCAATATACTTCGTCATATAAATATATTATGTGTATGTGTGTGTGTGTATATATATATATATATATACACACACGCCGAGTACTATTTGGACGGGTTGTATATATATATATATATATATATACGAGGGTTGTCTGAAAAGTTTCCGACCTAACAAAGATACAAGACATTTTTTCTTCAAATTAATTTTTATTTTTCTACATAGTCTCCTTGTAAGTCTATACACTTCTCCCAGCGATGCTCCCATCTCTCCAACCCGTCCAAATAGTACTCGGCGTCTTTCTCTGCAAAATAGTTGTTTACGAAGGTGATGGCCTCCTCATTCGACGAAAATCTCTGTCCTCCGAGCGCAACTTTTAGCTTAGGGAACAAAAAAAAGTCGCTTGGGGCTAGATCTGGTGAGTAAGGAGGGTGGTTAAGCAGTTCAAACCGTAATTCGTGGATTTTCGCCATGGCAACCGCTGAGGTGTGAGACGGCGCATTGTCTTGGTGAAACAAAATTTTTTTTTTCTGCAAATGTGGCCGTTTTTCCGCAATTTCTGCCTTCAGCTTGTCAAGTACTGATGCGTAGTATGCTCCTGTAATGGTTTTTCCTTTTTGAAGATAATCGATTAAGATAACTCCATGACTATCCCAGAAAACAGTTGCCATCACTTTCCCAGCCGAAGGAACAACCTTTGCTTTTTTTGGAGCCGATTCCCCCTTCGCAGTCCACTGTTTTGACTGTGTTTTTGTTTCTGGAGTATAATGGTGTATCCAAGTTTCATCTACAGTAATTAATCGGCGCCAAAACTCTGATTTATTACGCCTAAACTGCGCCAATAGAGCGTTGGAAATGTTCATTCGAACACGTTTTTGGTCCAAAGTGAGCAAACGCGGCACCCAACGCACAGACAGCTTTCTCATGCTTAAATCTTGATTCAATATGTGACAAACACGTTCTTTGGACATGTTCATAGCCTCTGCTATCTCTCTAACTTTAATTCGACGGTTGTCTAGCACCATTTGGTGAACTTGAGCGATATTATCGTCAGTGGTTGCAGTTTTTGGACGTCCCGAACGTTCATCGTCACCCAAGCTGGTACGGCCACGTTTAAATTCAGCAGCCCAAAATTTCACGGTGGTAAATGATGGTGCAGAGTCCCCGTACACAGCGTCCAACTCGTCTTTGATTTGCGTAGGCGTATTGCCTTTCAAAAACAAATATTTAATGACAGCTCGATACTCGATTTTTTCCATTTTCACAAAAACACTCACATCGACTCACTCAAATGATTGTCAAACAACAACTGCGCGTCCAAAATGGCTGAAATTTTGGTGAGTACCTTTCAAAGCATGCGCAAACACATTCCCCAACTTTTGTTTACGAGTGCTGCCATCTTCATGTTGAGGTCGGAAACTTTTCAGACAACCCTCGTATTATATATATTATATACATTGTGACGTGACAGTTTTCATTTGGTGAAATTGTCCGTCACAAGGGTCGCAAGACCCGACCGGGGGGGATTGTGGGACCTCTTCTCTCTTTAAAATAAGAGAGAGAGAGCGATTCGAGCGCGGAATCGGACGCGATTCCGCCGCTGCGCGTTTCGGTTGCGTGCTGCCGTAGCCGGTAATATTCTGGCGATTGCTGCGGCAGCTATTAGAAAATTTAGCGAAGGTCGAGGGGGAAGCGACGACATCTCATCCGAGGGAAAAGCGGCGTACGGGGAAGAAACAGGACGAGGGGAGGCCACGCCTTACGGAACACGCTAGGTGAGATCGCTGTTAAACTATCACGACCTTAAATACCTTTCGGGACAGTAGTTGCCGCGTAAAAATTGACATCCATCTCCTCTTCCCTAGGAATCGAGAGCTGAGGAAAGGGGAAGCCCACTCCGCGCGAGAAGTGCGCAGGAGCCCCGCCCCGGAGTTACGGCAAGGGACCCGATGGCATGCCCGGCGCCCGGACCCGGATGCGATCCACGATCGATTAAAGACTCGCGGCGGACGACATCCGGTGTCCAAGGCGGCCGGAATCGGGCCCCCTGTAAGCTGCCGAAGGAATTTCCCGCCCGTATCCAACGGGAATGGAGGGACGACCCCGAAAAAGAAAAAGAGCGCGGAAGTGAAGGGCCGCCACAGCGACCGCGGGGATCCTCCGGGCCGCCTCACGGCCCTGATTACAGGAGCGCCCACAATCGGCCTAGTTCGGCGATTCGGCGCCAGCGTGTCTCCGGCGAGACTTCCGCTCGTCACTGTCTGGCGAGACTCGTAAGAGGGCAGAGGTCCTGTCGACCAGCAAGGAAGCGTGCGAACGATAGAGAAGCGAGAGTGACGTCGCAGAGGACGAGAGCTGGTGAGACGTCGTCGTCATCCCCGACCCGTAAAGAAGGTAGATGGTTCGAGCGAGTCGCACCGAGGGAATAGAGCCCTTTTACCGAGTAGTTGCCGAAATGGCGGCAGACGCCACGTCATAGATTCTCGCGATAACTTTAGTGATGGCCGCCGGTGTGACGACTCGTTCGAACCCCCAGTATTTCGCGAAAATCTCTCTCTCTTGTTGCGAAACCACAGTCCGAGCTCTACGTTCGCGACCCTTGTACGATTCGTATTGTGAGTCGCGATTACGTGTTCCCGTTAGCTGTCGCCTATAATTCGTATGATCGGTGAGCTCGTAAATTCGAATTTTGCGCGTGTGCTTTGAAAATTGTTTTAGCGCATAATTAACTAAGGGCGGTACACGAAATGGACCTGACCCATCGTTCTGTTGTAATTAGCGCGAGCGAGAAGTCCCGGATTCGATACTCACACGGGTAGCGAAGACTGAGCGGATCACGTGCGCGGCGCATGGACGTTGATATCCCGGCGTGCGGCCGTAAGTTTTTATAGTATCGAATTCCGGGCGGTGCGAGCGGCTTACACGCGTTTCTACTACGACGATATCCGTATGTGAATATTCCGAGGTGACTCGAATAATGGTACTTATGTCGAATTATATTATTGGTCCTCTATGTCGACTGAATGTCCGTTTGTCATTTCTATTGAATTTATATTCTGGTCTTTTTTTTTAGTACTCATGTCTTTACTACTCTTTTCTTATTAATTACTTTCTTTCACTTGCGTAAATATACTCATAAAAATCCAGCAACTTTGTCTCGTTATTCTCCTTCTTTCGCTGTCGCAAAGCGAACCCTTTCCGTCGGCCGAGCTGCCGTGCCCTCGATCGTCGCGATCTCTTGGAGCGGGTAATCGATCGGGCGGTTGCTATATTCGAGACACACGCGACGACCTCGCCGCGGATTTACCGTGGAATAGCGGTACGGTTTCCCGTACCTGGCGCCCAATTAAATTCTGATCGCGATAGAGTCTCGATTCACGAAATGAAACGTTCGATTATTCCGAATCAGTAGAGAGATCGCGTCGAAGGAATCTCCGTGAAAATAACGATAACGATGGTTAAAATTATCGGTTATAACATATATGCATATAATTGTATAAATATATATATATATTTATTTATATATATATTTATATATATATTTATATACACAATTTTCTTACATGTTTATAAGCATGACGTCTTTTAAATAAAATGTATTATTAATAAGACGAGGGACCAGGTATGTCGGCAACATCAGCGTCTGCAGCATGTAGCTTTAAAATATTTTTATTTTTTTTACAGCAGTAGCATATAATTTGTCCACCGTCATAAGAAACAAATGTTTTTCATTAACTTGCATGTTTATAGCTGTTTCTCCCCTCGTCTTTAATGCAGATTTAAATACACAAATAGCATTAACAGAAGCCGACGAAAATTTATTACGTTTTTTTGTTTTTACATTATTTAAAAGAGAAAACATTCTCTCCGGATCGGCATTAGAATTTGGAAGCGATCTAATAGTATTTATAACATTTTTTAAATTAGGATATTTAGCATTATTATTGATGTCTCGACGTTGCAAAATTTCTTTCCAAGCAATATCAAAATTTAATTTAGTGAGGCTTTGTTTTTCTTCCATTGTAAAATCTGATGCTAATGCAATCCATTCTTTTTTTAAAGCATCTTCATCAAAACCGCTAATAGTTTTAATGACGAAAGAAACGTTATTGAATGATGTTTCTCTATTATAAAATAAGCTTACAAATGGTTGAAAAACTATTAATTGTGATAAAAATGTGTCATTTATTGGTAATCTTTTACGAATTTCTTCTGCAGCAGTCACATAAAATGTTAAACAATTTTCTCGAATAATTTTAACAATGTCTACGTGACCTTCCAGTAGTAATTCGTTAAGATATTCCTCACATTCTGAACCCAAAGTAACTTCATTAATTAAGCAATTATTGTAAACGACCCAACTGGCTTAATTGATCTTTATTAATTCGATATCATATATAAATATACAGACTACGTTTCGACCTTTGGTTCAGGTCCTTATCAAGTCTAAAATTAAAGGATAATACTATATAGAAGGAATCATTTTATAAAAGCATAGCGCAAACCAAGTTCAAACCAACAATTATTATAAAGTAAATGATTAAAACATACCTTACTTAATATTTTTTTCTTTTTTCAACATGTTACAATTCTCTCTGTACTAAACGTATCGTATAGATGATAAAAAACGAACTAAGTTAGACATCCTTTATTATTCTATCATAAATAGGGTTTAAATTCTCTGTGTCTTTATGTATGTTAATCGTGTTGTTAAATTTTTTTATATAAAATATTTCAGCTATCTCTCTTTCCCTAGTATGTGTTTCACGATTTAAAATATTAAAGGTTGTCAGTAGTAATACTAGGCCGGTTCTAACTACGGGGCAATGAGGGGGGGGGGCGAGGGGAACCCAGGGCGCGGGGGAATGACGTCACGCGGGAGGCGTCCGCGATGTACCGCGATGTAATGCGAGGGGGTCGCGGGGAGGGGGAAGCGTCCGCGATTTTGGTACCGGGTCCGCGAGGGGTCCGCGGGGAGGGGGAAGCGTCCGCGATTTTGGAGCCGGGTCTGCGAGGGGTCCGCGGGGAGGGGGAGCGTCCGCGATTTTGGAGCCGGGTCCGCGGGGAGGGGGAGCGTCCGCGATTTTAGGGTCCGCGAGGGGTCCGCGGGGAGAGAGGAACCGCGAAAGACCGCGTGAACCTTTATGGGTGAGGGGTCCGCGGGGAGAGAGGAACGCGAAGGAGAGCGCGAGGCACACGTGAGAGAGATGACGCAAGCGAGACGTATATGCAAGAGCGAGAGAGATAGTGCGAGATGGTTAGGTAGCGAGATGACGCGAAGGAGAGCGCGAGGCGCACGCGAGAGAGATGACGCAAGAGCGAGAGAGATAGCGCGAGATGACAAGGCGATGGAGAGCGCGAGAGCTGATGCAGCGAACGAGAACGCAAAGAGAGAGGCGTTCGTAAGAGAGACTTTTTTAAATAATATTTATAGTAATTTTTAAATAATATTTTTAATAGGAGGAAGGGGAGAGGACTTATTCTAAAATAAATACATTTATTTAATATTTAAAATGTTTATTTATAAAATGAGTATGTGTGTGTGTGTGTGTGTGTGTATTTACAAAATGTGTGTGTGTGTGTGTGAATTTAAAATTTAAAATATTATATACATATAAAATATATTGATGGCTGCGTCATGATGATCGAACCACATGGATCGATATGATATTCCGTGACGATCGACCCATGTATCATGACTTATGGTACGAGGCGGAGGCTGCATGGCGCATTCTCTCTCCAATAAATTCCATAACTGTTTAAGATGCTAACACGTCAAACGCTAAAAACTTTATGATGAACATCGCGGAGACAGACCCGCTGATGTTAAAAAGAGTAGGGGATGTATGACATAAGAATTAGCTCGAACGCTTACTCAGTACATGAGATAAGAAAACAGATGGTCCGAGACAAAGATTCCATGATGAGAATAAGCATATGAATAATATTTAAAATTGAAACCACCTTCAAACCACTTTCGAACGTCAATAGAACCACATTCGAACCACAATCGAACCTCGATCGAACCACGTTCAAACATCGATCAACCACCTTCAAACCACTTTCGAACCACTTTCGAACCACTTTCGAACCACTTTCATACATCGATCAACCACCTTCGAACTACTTTCGAACCATGTTCGTACCTCGATCGAACATCAATCAACCACATTCAAACCTCAATCGACTACATTTAAAAAATTATAACATAAGAATGCTGTCACATGCTGAAATTAATACGAGCACGTGTGGACATATAATACTTGTATGCGTATGAGGAAAATGAGCGAACAAAGATAATATTATTTCAATATTAATTTATTCAAAAAAAGGGTGTGGCGAATCATTGCGATGATTTGACCATCAATTAAATATTTTAAATACATTTTCTAAAGCACAATTTTTTACATGTTTATCGCAACGTAGGCTATAGGTAGTATCTAAGTTGTTTAATGCAGGAATATCTTCATAGTTTGCATCCAAGGTCTCAATAATGAAACCGCATCGTCCATTATATCGGTCAGCCATTCTCGCTTTTCATGGCCTTTTACGTACACAAGAGAGGATGCCTCTTCTTCTTCTTGTATCATACCAGCGATAGCTGTTGTAATCAAACGCTGAGCCATGCAGTATGGAACGTTTCCATCTTCTCATTACAATCCATGATGATTTCGAGTCAACCATGAGGCTTGACGTCTCTCCGATTTTATGAGCACACCCCATGGTACGGGGCATGCGAAAAAATAATGTGAAACAATGAATCCTCTTCTCAGAATCACCGCTTCCTTCACGATAAATCATTTATTGAGAATAAATCCTTGCAGATCCACAAACATCGGTACAACCATTTTGTTGCAAGAATGTTGGACGACTGATGTCGATTGTTAAAAATCTCAATCATTTATATTACATCGGAGGAGGGGATAATTGCTGATTATGTAATTTTACGAACTACGTTGGACAAAGGACAATATTCGACAACACGATCATGCAAGATGAGACAATAGGCTGTAGTATTTGCCGGTACATCTTCCTTACATTCAAACTCTATTCTCACGTCCACGGTAGAATTTTTGACAAAATCATTTTGTCGCGAACAATCAATAACTGCGAGAGGACCACAATGTAGAAATTTCGCGATAGTTAGTACATTCTCAATATCACACCCGTCATAAGATTTGCGAAAACGAGACACATCAAACAAGAGGGCGAATCTATTTTTTTCAAAATCTAAATTTAAATCATCGTAGGGATAAGATTCCGAGTTTAGATAGAGCTTTACGTTGGCTAATTTACAATGATCGAATACAGTAACATCTTTTGTCATAATATTTTTTCTACCAGTCTGCAGTGCAAAGATCACATATCGCGGCTTTTCCAGCTGAGAAGCAGTTTTCACAGTCCATGAATGCTTGGTTGTACTATGTAGCAGAGGAAATTCGTATAGATCCCAAGCGCGAAAACTCATGTTTAAGAATTGCCCGCTTTCCAATGCTCGTAGCAAGGACAGTTTATTAACCTCATTCAATAGTACATGAGGCATACGCCATTGTATCTTGAGTAATTCAATAGCAGCTTCAGTAGGTCCATACAGACAATTGTTGTCGTTGCGCGAACGTATCAAAATTAATTCGTGGCGAGCATTAATCACAACACGCTTGTAATCTTCGCAAAATCCCAATAGCATGTTGAGCGACACGCAAAAGTTGAACATACAAATTTCGTTACATGACCCATTATGTGTCATATCCCATCCAGCATTCTTCAAGATTTTACTTCTCTCGGTTGTTAAAGAAACATAATTTTTCATCGTTGAAGTTATTCCAACGTTTCTGTTGCGATCAATCTCCACACCATTGAGTTCATATCGAATTTCATCAAACATGAACGCAACACAATTATTTGTTAATATCATCGTTTCATTTGCATCTATTTTAGATGTCATCAACTTTCCCTCGACATACAAAAAGCTTTCGCACGGCAACGTGTACAAATCCTGGTGGTGTATAGGTATCCATATCTCATCGCTATGTCCAAGCGATGTGTTAGCATATGGATTGTATGTATGTGTCTCAACCTTGACGATACGATCATCAAAGACTGGTTCACCACCAATATTCAAAATATCAATCATCTTTTCGTACGATGAATCCCAATGATTTTAAAAATTCGCGATTCAATGCGCTGAGTTTCTTTTTAGTGTAACGAGATCTCTGATTATTGTCGCTCACTGACGCAGCTGCTCTCGCAAAAGTATTGTCCCTCGTAATGTCCCTCGTAAAATTATTATCTCTCACGTGTTCCGTATCATTTAGCACGAGCATCACACGCTAATTTTGTCGACGCAGTACGTGCAATCTTACAGTAACTTCCTCTCCTCGAAAATCCAACAATCGTCCTTCTTGATCAACAATGCGTATCGTTAGATCCGTAATGCTCCGTACGACGATCGGGAGATAAATGATCTGTGCAGGCGTTTCCGATATCTTATATCCTGGCGGCACGCTCGGTGAAAATTCATGTATCGTGTGTACGCGCTTGTCATTACTGTCCGCACCAGTGGTGACGCTACATTCTATACGGATAATATTCACGCTAATAATATTTATAGGTAAATCCGAATCATGCCATTTGTGAGGTTGCAATATACGATTCGACGAGAATCCCAACAACGATCCTATATTGTATGGTTTATTAAAGTTTATTCTATAAATGCATTTGATTTCGCTCTTTAGAGTATTATGATTGGCGCGAAGCGCTATTGCATCTTCATTCTGCTCTTTATTGGAAGGATATTGTGAAATTGCACGTCTCAGATACTCATCTATAGCATGTATTTCGTATGATCCTTCGGGTATTGTAATTTCCTTGTCATCGTTATCAAAGTAAAATTTATTATTCTTAGAATTTACATTCGGAATCGTATGATAAGTTTCAAAATCTGTTAAACCGAGCTCATAATCACCATTCGATAAATCTGTAGCTGGAAAGTAGCTTACAGCGAGAACGCTACTTTTGCCAGTCAACATTAGTGTTAGCGACATGTTGTCAAACTGAATCGTGATGATGGATTGACAGGCTTTATATCAGTCGTTTGAAGAAATCGTAAACACAATTGTCCACAATTATTCTGATTATAATTTTGATAGGATGTGTGATTGTATTCTATTTTCGCAACATTTAAATATTGCACCAATTCTTTGGGTGGTTGAAGATTGCCAAAACTATCGAAATATATTGCTCGATTTCCTCTCTTTACATATGCTACCCAATGGGTACCGGAACCATCAACGTCATCCAAATTTACAATACCGCTTTCATTTTGTCGTATACCGCTTATTGGTAAATTATTGCGCATGAAAACACCTCTAAAGAATGGTATACGCATACGTCTTGCCAGTTGTTGCAATTGTACATTAGTTGTTACGCCCACAGGCATTTTTAGCGTATTTTTTTTGACGTTTTTTTTCTTAGTTGAGAATCCCTGTCCACGCTTGTATGGAGCGAGATAAACTCCACGACCTTCCATAGCGCGATTATGACGTTGCATTTCTTCAAGCTGACGTTGCGCAGCCTTGCTATCATTCACAGCCTTTGCGACTCCCGCTGCTCCACCGGCCAATGAACCGAGAACTCCCAACAATGGTAAAATTGGCAAGATACCACCACGCTTCGCCACAGGCAGTATTCGTTTCTTCTTCTTTTTCAAAGATTTTTGCACATTCATCCCCATACCGAATTTTGTCTTTGCTTTCATAGCTGCCCAAACAGTCGTAGCAGCTGCTCTTTCACCAAGAGTTGAATCTCTCGCAGTAATACGTTTTCGCGCTTTCGCAGCGAATATATTATCAGCTACGTGTCGTTCTCTGAGGGCGTTGTTTTGAGAATATGCAATGTCGTGCTCGCGACACGCGGCATCCAATGGATTAATACCTCGATCACCTCTAGCCAATCGCTTTTCCAAATGAGTCCCCGGACCGTAAAACTGATAGCCGGGAATATGTAATTCGATCGGAAGCGCGTTTATCGCGCGATTAAAGAGACAACTACCTATTTTCGTTGACATTCGCTGCAATCCTTTATCATCGGCGCTGGACCGTCGATGTGCGCTTGCTGCCACGGTCGATTGTAATGTTTGAAACATCGACGACAGGTCTGAATCTCTGGATCCGCCTTTATGTGTTCCGGAAGCTTGTCCCACACGTAGTGGATGTGATTTTCATATCGCAATAAAAATGCTTTTGGTACAAATTGCAGCTGTTCGGCGCTTAAACCGTGAATATCGGAAGCACTTGTTAGCAGAACAAACATTTTTTCGATACTGAGTGATTCATGGTTCCGCGCAGCTATAAATAGGCTCTCCATGACTCATTCATTCATTCGAGAGAAAACATGCGGTTCGTTCAGCAATCAACGATAATCAAAGTTACAAATTTCGACGATAAAACACGGTTGATGTCGGATAAAGAAATACGCAGACATGGAAACATACTGCCGAATACTATACGCGGAATCATTTGCGGTCCTTCGAATTGTGGTAAAACTAACGCGTTGATTAGTTTGATAGAAAGCCCGCACGGCGTTTGCTTCGAGAACGTGTACGTATACTCGAAATCGCTTCAACAACCGAAATATCGATATTTGGAAAATTTGCTATCACCGATAGAAGAAATTGGTTATTTTACATTCTCTAATAATAGCGATAGAAGAAATTGGTTATTTTACATTCTCTAATAATAGCGATGTTATTCCACCGAGTGAGGCGCTTCCGAATTCCATTTTTATCTTTGATGACGTGGCATGTGACAAGCAAGATACGATAAGAGAGTACTTTGCAATGGGGCGACATTCGAGCGTCGACTGTTTCTATCTTTGTCAAACGTATGCCAAGATATCCAAGCATCTTGTACGTGACAATGCAAACTTATTAATTTTATTTAAACAAGATGGGACAAACTTGAAACATGTGTACAACGATCACGTAAATACAGATATGTCTTACGATAATTTTCGCGCATTTTGTCAGAAATGTTGGCAACATAAATACGGATTCGCGACGATTGATAAGGACAGTCCGCTGACTAATGGACGATACAGAAAAGGATTTAATGAATTTGCAATACCGCAAAGCACTTAGTCGCTTTCGATGCATTGATCGAGCAACGTCTAAATTGCAACATGATGAATAACGATCGTGAAAAGATTGTGAGAGAGTTTGCGAAAACGAGCGATTCAATCCGTAAAAAATATCCTTTCTTGAAAACTGGTAAAATGGAGGAGGACGATGCATTGGTGAGGCATTTTAAACCAATCTCTGAACCTCTGAAACAGCTTGTTGAAAATACAGTCGGTGTTGAGTCTGGTGAAGAAAAGATTGAACCATTGAGTATGCTCGGAGAGAAAAAAGAGTTTAAAACAAAGCGATCAAATATATCATTGAGCGGTATAACTTCTACTCCAAAGCGAATCAAAAGCAGGCGAATGCAACAATTATTGGATGCAACTACTTCTACTCCGATACAAGATGTACAGCCAAGGCAATTATTGCATGATAAGACATCTATCGAGGAAATTTTCGAGACTTCACCTGAATCGCTTGTGACATCAATTCAACATTCATTACAAACATCTGAGGGTCAAAATTCATTGCGAAATCACCTGGGTCCACTTGCTCAAAAATATGTGACAGCTATATTGAGTCAAGATAAAAATTCCAAGATGGATTACGTATACGGTGTTAAATTTATCGACAAAGGAATGATGCTCGGTAATAAAAATTTCGATGTGGATAAAAATGATAATATAATTATCGATGTATCAAAATATGTTGGAACAGCAGGTCTTTACGAATTGGTTTTCAAGAGAATTCCCGACGATGAAATATATACTGCAAATGACTTGCAGAACTACAAAAGTATATTAATAAGAACAAATGCGCACAGACGAAATGGTAATGTGAATCATCCAGTATTAGGTAACAAGGGATACAAATATAAATATATAATCGCACCATTATTCTCTGATAAAAAATCCGGAAAAGGTATACCGCGTGCTATGATCTTAAACAATAATAAGATTGATTACGTGCATTGGAATGATCCCAACGAGTTGGTAGATCGTCTGCGATTGCTCGAAGCTTCACGTCAAGCCGGCAACGCCCACGGCAATGAAATATTATCGATTATCGAGGAACTTTACGAAGCTGGTATTATTATAAAATAAGTTATACATCCACGATACGAGTCAGTCTGTCAATATTAGTGGTATCGAAATGTCGATTAATAAATTTGGATTATCACTTGGAACGTCGAATAATAATTCATATTATCAATGGAATGGATTACTAAGAAATTACGTGCGCGATAACACTCTGTGTCTAACAGCCTCCGGCTATGACGCAAGGTCGCGCAAGATACGACGTGTAGCGCAACCGGAAGATGATAATGATGCAGCCAACAAACGATATGTCGAAGCGAGTGTCAAGCTTTTGAGAGATCAACAGAAAGAAATTGAGAAAAAAATAATCAGGCTTGAAAGGAATATGCAAGCGCTATTATTAACGCTGGATAAAATGGCTGTAACACAGACTACATCAAAAGATACATAAAGAACTGTACGTGAAAATTATATCACATTATTACAAATATGCCTCGATCAAACACCTCTGAAAAGCAGCTACTCGTGGAGGAATTGCACGCTCCAGCGAGAAGAAATTTTCCGCGTAGACGCGTTATAGTACGTGGATACGACGACCTGTGGCAAGCTGACGTGGTTGAGATGCGTCCTTATGCAAGAATCAACAAAGGATACAATTACATACTCACCGTCATCGATGTGTTGAGCAAGTATGCATGGGCCCTGCCGCTCAAGAATAAGAGCGGACGCGAAACAGCTGACGCTATCGCCGAGATAATTCGAGATAGCAAGAGATGTCCGAGAAACGTACAAACCGATAAAGGAAAAGGATTTTACAATGCAAATGTGCAGAAACTCGTAAAAAAACACAACATCAATCATTACTCGACGTATTCTGTTATGAAAGCCTCGGTCGTGGAACGATTTAATCGTACTTTAAAGAACAATATGTGGAAAATGTTTACACTTAATGGTAATTACAAGTGGACGCGCTGTCCCGACTCGTTGCAGAGTACAATGCGCGAAAACATCGCACTATCGGTATGAAACTTATCGATGTTACTCCGGAGATTGCCGAAAAACTTTTAAATACGGTATACTGTAACATAAAAATTGCTGCTCCGGCAAGATTCAAAGTAGGCTGTCAGGTACGCGTGAGTAAATTCAAGACCGTCTTCGAAAAAGGTTTTACACCAAATTGGACTACTGAAATATTTAAAATTATCAAAGTGCAGAAAACTAATCCTGCGACATATATACTTGAAGATTTGCGCGGAAATTCCGTCGCCGGAGGATTCTACGAGTACGAGTTACATCATGTTGCAAATCCCGATGTATATCTCGTGGAAAAGATTTTGCGGAAAAAAGGCGATGATGTTTATGTGAAATGGTTGGGACTGGATAAATCTCACAACTCATGGATTCATAAAAATAATTTATTATAAACATTTATTTAAAATATTTGTACACTGTTTATTTTACAATATATTTATCTAATAATTTTATAAATACAAATATACATATAATATACATATTTATACAAAATATATTACAACAAATATTATTTACAAAGGTATTTTATAATGTCCCCATGGCAATGTATCAGTGGTTTCAGGTATGATATACCGCTTGTCATCGTGAGGACTTAGAGCAATTTTCGTCTCGCGAATGGTGTATACTTCATGCAATTTCGATCTTATACATGACTGACTACGTGTCATTTCAATCTCTTCATTCAAACACCGCGTGTAATCATCAAACGTTATCGTTCTCGCGACAACGTTACTCTTAACACCTTTTACTTTTTTGGTATCTTTCTTACCATCCACTCGTAATGCATACATTTTTGCTCTAAGTCCTACAAATTCAGTCATTATCGTACCGTTATTTTCATCTTTCATTAGACCTGGCACCTTTTTATTCACAAGCAGTATACCGTACGCATTGTCCGCAGTGTAATCGCTCGTATCAAATTTGCTTACGTCGCGCTTTATATTCTCATATACGTCTTCGCATTCGATGTGGTATATTAGGCTGTCTGTGTCGGTGTACATTACCCGACATTTATTTCGATACAGTGGTGACATGTATTCATGATGAAATTCGTATAAACATGTCTTCGAAATGTCGAGTATGCACATACCGACATAGATTGGTTTATAAAATTTTACTTCGAGTTTACGTAATTCTATGGCAATTAAATTTTCCGAAAAGATGCGTCTGCTGTGAAAATTTGCTTTCGCAATCATTGCCTCTGCACCGTATCTCCCTTCCCATTGTGTGATGAGTTTTACATAACACGATTACGCACATTTTCCATCGTTTTGCCGAATACTGCATTATTCATCAATTTGTATAAATTTTTTTCGAAATCATTTTTTGCTTGCATTCTAAATTGTGTATTAAGTTCGATATAATTTCGAAGCCATGGAGATTGTGCGAATTGTAATATGCGATGTATTTTAGTAACTTGAAGACCGTGACGCATACATTGCTGCAGGTTGCGGTAGTGTATCACGTAACGCTTTTTATCATATAATGTCGCGAGCAGCTTATCTTCCCGCTTGCCTGGTGGCTTGTCGCGTGTCGGGCAAAACGGTAGGTCAGTGTGCGCATTGTGAAGACATTGTGGATATTCTAAATCTACTTCAAGGATGTAACCTGTAGGCGAATCGAGCGCGATAGATAATAAATTGAAACTAGACATGTCATCGACCCATCGAAAATCTGCATATGGCAATGGTTGACACATTGCCCATCCATACAAATTATTTACATCGAAATACATTAGATACGAAGATGGTTTTGATGAATCGTACGACTGCATGTACTTGTTATTAGCGTGTGCATATCTGTTTGAACATTGACTTAGACCGCCGCGTATACCCCGTTCTATAAACATAACCATGTCGATATCTGTAAGCAATTCGAACGTAATATTGGTATGTTTTAACATGGCATCCCACGTATACCCGGGGAGAGTATAGTAATACGCGGGGTCGAGCCCATAACTCTCGATACATTTATCCCGGAAATTTTCAAAAATGTCAGCTAATAACAAGACGTCAGTTTTTTACTCGGCACTCGAGTATGTTGCACTTAACTTTGTGATTTTGTTACGTACGAATGATGCATCGACCTTGAAATTGATACATTTTTTGCACATTTCGCGAGATTCATCTCAAGATGAGAGCGGCCGTACATTGGCGCTCGAAAATTTTAATTATGTTGCATTTTCTTGTGATTTTGTTACATACGTTTTGAACACCTGGGGATGATATCATAGCAGCCGTACATTGGCGCTTGAAATTGATACATTTTTGTACATTTCGCGAGATTCATCTCAAGATGAGAGCTGCCGTACATTGACGCTTGAAATTTTGGATATGTTGCATTTTCTTGTGATTTTGTTACGTACGTTTTGAACACCTGGGGATGATATCATAGCAGCCGTACATTGACGTTTGAAATTTTGAATATGTTGCATTATTTTACATTTAATATTTCATTGAGGATGATGTCATAGCAGTCGTACATTGACGCTTGAAATTTTGGATATGTTGCATTATTTTACATTTAATATTTCATTGAGGATGATGTCATAGCAGCCGTGCATCGGCGCTTGAAATTTTGAATATGTTACATTATTTTACATTTAATATTTCATTGAGGATGATGTCATAGCAGTCGTACATTGACGCTTGAAATTTTGGATATGTTGCATTATTTTACATTTAATATTTCATTGAGGATGATGTCATAGCAGCAGCTGTGCATCGGCGCTTTGATTGGTTGAAAATAATTTTGCGTCAGCAATAATCCCCACCCCATTGCTTTGTATCAATAAAAACTTGTAACAATGATTTAGTATTGTATCAATCACTCGATTGAAAAGGTTCTTTTAAAATGTACTCCGCCAGCATGAATTATTACGTTCCAGTACAAGAGAGCAATGTTTTGTTTCACAAGAAGAAATGTGACAAGTAAGTTTCAATATTATCTGTTAAATGAATTTTTCAATAAACAACTTTTTTTTTGTTGTTAAATAATTATTTTCAATAAAATTTTTGTAGCGCTTCATCTCATCGTGCGGTTCGTATACTTGGAAGAAGATACGTCTTAACCCCAACATCATACAAATATTTCGAAATAGGAATCAGCGTCGGAATAATATCCTATGTGGAATTGGCTCTCGGTGATAATCGAGGCAATCAAATAATATTACCCATTGAAACATGGAAATCTCTAATGCGGAAACGAGCAGACATTGAGTAGCTAACTGAAACTCCGCTATGGATTAGTGATCTAACACTCGAAGCGGTTAACATGTATACTTAAAAAATTATAAAAATTACTTCATCTGATAATTCTTTGTACATGAAACCATCAACGTTACTACATTTATTCGATTTCGACAAATGTATTGATCATATGTATTCCTGGCTGTGTGAGAATACTCATAATCTCTTTTTTTGTCGCGCTTCTATCCGCGCTCGGCTCTTATTAGCCCGTTTATTTATTAATTTTGAATAGTCAGAGCCTTGACATTATATGTTTATTATTAATACTCATAGTGTTAATGAAAAATTTAAGCAATTTGTAAATATTTTACAATGTGATAATATCCACGATGTGAGCAATGCCGCAAAGGCGATACGTGATAGTAATATGTTTAATAGCGAATCACTTATAGATTGTGAATTGATAACTTGTGCTATAAATGAAATTATTTATAATGCTTGCAACAAATAAATTATTTTACTGTTAAACTGTGTTTAATTATTTCTTTCCCGCCCCTGTTCTATATGTATATGAATAGTATGATGTGCACATGCATTATCAGCAAAACTCTTCCAAAAAAAATGATGAGCTAGATGATACTCCAGTTAGAACAGAGAGATGAAGAGAGATGTAGAATTAAAATCAAGAGGGGAGCAACATTATAATATATGTGTCGTGTCAGAGTAGCAGACTTATATTCACATGCTCGTGCTGTGCGGTTGCATTAAACTGTAAGATATACTCTAATTGAAGGGAAAACGTGTTGTAAAGATGTTAACTCTGGAGGAATACATTGCATCGCTGGAAAAAGATGTGTTAAAATTTGCTGCTTGGTTTGAAAAAAAAAAAAATTTTGCAGTGCGTCCGACTGAAAGTGATAAAGTGAGTTATAGTAAATGGGAGTTGGAGTGCGATGGATGTATCGACTTGTTAGAAGGAAAATGCCCACAAGAACTAATGAGAATTTTCGTAATGAAAATCAACCCAAAGAAATTATTAATTGGAAATTTGCAGTCACGGACCGCTCGAATCGCGCGACTTGAAGAAATAAGAAGATCGCTACGCAGACGTTACTTAAGCGTAGATACCAATGTTCCAGCACTATCGACAAACACTCCAGTAAATTCAATCGTGCAGGCAATACACGCGCGTGAAATAGGTTTTAAAAAACGTCACACGAAAAACCTGTATGATTGCATCTTTACGCATAATTTGTATCATTCTCCACTCGACTATTTTGATTGGTTCAAAATTTCTGTGTAACAGAACTCAATCCTGGTTGTATGACAAACGAGTTTTGGTAAGTCTCATTAATTTTATAATAACTAAATTAAAATATTTAAAAATTATTAAATTAATAAAAAAAAACTTTTTTTTTTTTTTGTCATGCAGAAACCGCATCCACCTCGCAGCCACCTCGCAGCCACCACCTCGCAGCCACCACCTCGCAGCCTCCGCCTCGTACCATAAGTCATGATACATGGGTCGATCGTCACGGAATATCATATCGACCCATGTGATTCGATCATCATGACGCAGCCATCAATATATTTTATATGTATATAATATTTTAAATTTTAAATTCACACACACACACACACACATTTTGTAAATACACACACACATACTCATTTTATAAATAAACATTTTAAATATTAAATAAATGTATTTATTTTAGAATAAGTCCTCTCCCCTTCCTCCTATTAAAAATATTATTTAAAAATTACTATAAATATTATTTAAAAAAGTCTCTCTTACGAACGCCTCTCTCTTTGCGTTCTCGTTCGCTGCATCAGCTCTCGCGCTCTCCATCGCCTTGTCATCTCGCGCTATCTCTCTCGCTCTTGCGTCATCTCTCTCGCGTGCGCCTCGCGCTCTCCTTCGCGTTCCTCTCTCCCCGCGGACCCCTCACCCATAAAGCTTCACGCGGTCTTTCGCGGTTCCTCTCTCCCCGCGGACCCCTCGCGGACCCTAAAATCGCGGACGCTCCCCCTCCCCGCGGACCCGGCTCCAAAATCGCGGACGCTCCCCCTCCCCGCGGACCCGGCTCCAAAATCGCGGACGCTCCCCCTCCCCGCGGACCCGGCTCCAAAATCGCGGACGCTCCCCCTCCCCGCGGACCCCTCGCAGACCCGGCTCCAAAATCGCGGACGCTTCCCCCTCCCCGCGGACCCCTCGCGGACCCGGTACCAAAATCGCGGACGCTTCCCCCTCCCCGCGGACCCCTCGCGGACCCGGTACTAAAATCGCGGACGCTTCCCCCTCCTCGCGACTCCCTCGCGTTACATCGCGGTACATCGCGGACGCCTCCCGCGTGACGTCATTCCCCCTCCCGCGTGACGTCATTCCCCCGCGCCCTGGGTTCCCCTCGCCCCTCCCCCCCCTCATTGCCCCGTAGTTAGAACCGGCCTAGTATCACTACTGTTGTTCATTTAAAGTCATGTAAATATTCTATGTTTGCTTATAACGCTTTGGTTACTAATATGCAATTTTATGTTATTCATATGTTCTTTTATTCGAGTATTTAGGCGTCTTTTAGTCTGTCCAATGTATGTGGCGTCACAGTCAATGCAGTCGATCTTATATACCACCTCGGTCATATCCGCTTTAGGCAATTTGTCTTTTCCGCGTTTAATTATATTATCAAGTTTTCGGTATAGTGTAAATAACGCTTAAGCCTGTTTTTTTAATAGATCTCGCAATAGTATCACTTACGTTTTTAATGTACGGTATTAAAATACAAGAAGAAATATCAAATTCTTTATTTTTGTTAGCTACGTTAAGAGAACTTTTCAAAAAACATGTTCTCTTAGGTATATACCGCTCGATAATCGTCATAGGAAAGCAATTATTAGACAAGATTCCCTTAACAATATGTAAGTTCTTATTATGGAAACGGTCAGATAACAAAATAGCGTGATCGACTAAGTTGTTAATGGTGTTAACTTTGTGTTTGAACGGATGATTAGAATAATAATTTAAATATCTACCAGAGGAGGTGGGTTTCTGGTGCCAATTAGTCATAAATTTCCCATCGTTTCTAATAACCGTTGTGTCTAGAAAGTTAATCTTATTATTTGTTTCAATTTCATGCGTAAATTGTAGACGGTGATGATATCTATTGAATGTAGTCAAAATAGTGTCAATTTCAGTACGCGGAACTGCAGCAAAAATATCATCAACATACCTATAATAAACTGAAATATCAAATTGTAATGAGCTTAAACACTGTGTTTCAAGATCGTCCATGACTAAATCTGCTAAAATAGGTGAAAGGGGGAACCCCATCGGAGTACCATGTATCTGTTCATAAAATTGATCATTAAAACAAAAACTTGTTGACTCTAATAAAACTTCAATCCCATATAAAAATTGTGATAAACTAAAATTTGTGTTACATGAAATGTCCGTCCAACGTTTTTCAATGGATTTTAAAACTAAATCTTTCGGAATGTTTGTGAATAAAGAAGTGACATCCAGTGAAATCAACATTTCCTTATCGTCAATATTAAGGTTCTTGATTTTATTCGCGAAAGTCCAACCGTCTTTAATATGGGAAACAGGCTTCGTAACTGACCGTTCCAATAAATCATGGATAAAGCGCGCTGTATTATAAACCGGACTCCCAAGTGACGAAACGATAATACGTAAAACTTCATTAAGATCTTTTTGATTCTCCTTTAGAGAAAATGCAATATTTTCAGAAAATGGTTGTAAATGCTCTTCTTTTAAAAAATGTTTGCAGATTTGGAAAAGAAATTTTTTGGATTTTGGTTGTAATAAATGAATTCTGGTTTCTAATGCTTGAAAAAATGCATTAAATGCATTAAAGAAATTTAAAGTATATTTAAAAAAAAGAAAATAAGCTTGTAGTTCCACGTTGTTCATCATAGACAGTAGATATGCTCCAGAATTTTTTTTTTCGCTCAACCATTTCGGTAAGAAAATATTTAATTGTATCCCAAGATTCAAGAAGTCGTTCAACACATAAATAATGAGACAGCCAGCGTGTATCACATAATTTTAATATTTTGCGATTTGTGTGTTTTTTGGAAACATTCACAAAATTCTCTGAAAATTGCTGTACGTTTTGGGCTGCTGTTCAAATAATTAGAAATTTTTTTTATAAATTCATTGCAATACGTAGGTATTTTATTACATGCAGTATGCGCTGCTAATGCAGCGGAGTGGCAAGGGCATGTTAAAGTTAGTAAACGTGGACATAGTTCTTCCAACTTTTTTTTGAACGATAAATATTTCCCTGTCATAACAGATGCGTTATCGCACGACAAGGCAACATTATTTGGAAATGGTATCTGCAGTTTCCACATTTCACATTTAAATGCCTGAAACAACTTTTCTGCGCTTGAACCTTTGGCATCAATATCGATTAATTTGACTAATTGCGAGCGAACATCTAATGTCTCCGAATCAACGTATCGGACAAAAAAAATCATCCATTTATTATTAGATATGTCTGATGTTTCGTCAATAAAAACTGAAAACTTTGTATTTTGAATTTTATTGACGACACGATCCGTCTCAATCGGACACAAAACGTTTGTAATAATGCTTTTACATTTCGTTCGACTCATACTCATGCTTTTCAATACGTCAGGATCTTCTCCTATTTGTTGAAAAAATGTAAGAATCTCTGTTGCATTTTGATAAGAAATGTTTTTATCGGCAATTAATGCTGCATATCTGATTTCCGCGGATTTTTTACGCTCATTAAATGGCAAAAGAGATTTATTTTGCATATTTAAATCTTCTAAATTTGATTGATTTTTTTTAAGATATTTTTTATATATATTTATATGTGTTTTGGATTCTGCATGACGATGAATTTGCGATAAACTACTAGCGATAGATTTATCGCAAATCAAACAAAAAAATAAACTTTCGTCATGTGGCACTTCACGCAACCAAAGTTTAAATTCTTCAATATCTAACCATTCTTTTTTAAATATTGATTTACGCGATTTTTTTATTGGTATCTCAACATCATCATTACTATTATTATCAGATGATAATGTATTCTTTTTAATATTATTTTGATGATACGCGGAGTCAGCATGTCTTAATATGTATGTTGAATTGCACGAAAAAGTTTTATTGCATATACTGCAATAATAAAGACTACTATCAGATGACTTTACGTACCCAAGATTTGTATCGGTCGTCTGTAAGCCAAGCTTCTGCAAAACTTCGCTTACGAGCTTTTCGGGGCTTCGTCAATTCACACACATTTTTCGTTACTTTATACTATTTGTTAAAGCGAAATATATATACTGATCAAGAGCTAATTGCTCGAAAACGAGAGATGTTTATAGTAAAACGGTCTACAGCTGACTCGACGAATTTCGAAGACATAAATGTCAAAAACCTGTCGCTAGATTGTTATTGTGTCAAACAGCTGATTCGAGAGCTGCTTGACAAGACGAGACGCGCGGTAAAACGATCGACACGCGCAAAAAAGGTAAACACGGCTCGTCGGAAAGCCGAATATAATGATTGAAATACATTTCCCAATATACAATATTTTAAATTTTTTGACGGAAGAAACCACCACTTTCTCGCGGTTTCCGTTGAGCAACAATATGTACGTCGTACATTAGTACAAAATAAATAGGGAATAAAAAGAATAAAATCTTAAACAATATTTATAAATTAAAATATTATTTTATTACAATTATTTCTTTAAAGATAAAAAATCTTTTTTAATAGAAAGGCGTATATATTGGCCAAGAGTGGATTTTTATATATAAAATATACTTATAATTATTAATTATAATTATTATTAATTAATAATTATTTTTAATTAAAATTTTAAATATAAGTTACTTAATTTATGTTTAAAATATATTAATTTTATTAATATTATTTTATAATATTAAATATATTTTTTATATTTTATATTTTCTTTTTGCATATTGGGTCGCATCGCCTACTCGCTATCGCCAGTATTCCGGATTCGCTCGAAATTCGTAGCTCTATATCTATCAAAAGAAAATAAAGGACAAAAGATATATATCTGTCCTCTTCTATGTTCGAAGGACAAGGGTTCTCATCTTTTCGGTGCGCTCTGCGCTGCCGACCTACCCCCTCCACTGCAGGATGGCTGTCGCGAAGTGGCTGTCGCGCGTGAAATCTTGCATCACTGAGCACAACTCGTTGGCATGATGAGTGTAAATTCTGTGTCGCATTTTTATGCACAAAATTTACACTCATCATGCCAACGAGTTGTGCTGTGCATAAAAATGCGACAATTAATGCAAAGCATTTAATGAAAAAATAAAAATAATTTATTAAATAAATCAATATCAAGAGACACGGTAGTGTCTCGCGCCAAGTCTACTGAGCGTAGCTTTGCGTAGCGACTGCGAGGCATGCCGTGTGTATTATACGCAAGTCGGACAGTTGAGAGTATCATATATTTCTGATACGCAATAACGGCTGAAGCGATTGAGTTCTTATTACGCTCAATCGATAGATTGAGTTCAAATTATAAAAGTGTCTTTATTTTTTCTCTATGTGCTTTGTAAACGGAGGTATTATAATGTAAAGTTTAATTTTCTAAAAAATTGATTCAAGTTTCGTCATCATCAACCTTCTCAATGCGCATGTACCAGAAAATGTCCAGTTCGAGCATTCAATGCAAGACAGCGTTGATGTCGCTCCATGAATGTCATTAGGTTATCAGTTTTGATATATTTTGACATATTTTGACACATAGATTCAGTTTTGATGTAGATTAAGTTTGATTGATTCATTAATTAATTGATTAAAAGAGAGTATAAATTTCTTGTAAATGTGTATGATATGAAAAAATTAATTGTTTATAATATAAAATAGAAACGTTATTAAAAATTAATAATCCATTATTAAAAAGAAGATGTAAAGTCAATACTCGCATATATCGAAGATTGTGTCACCGTTTTATTCGTGATGTTGACTGATTGTCCCGATGTCGAATAATCGCGCGAGGAAACCTCTTGACAAACACTAACTTTTATTATTTCCGAGTTATTCCGCGTTATAAAAAACGGAGCTGTCTCAAACACGACCGCACTGTTTGACAGCTGTCACAAATCTAAGATGTCCGCCGTGAATTTTGCTTAATATCCTTGAAATTGTCTAATTATTGTGCTTATTTCAAGATGTAGATTTATTTTGTTATAAAAGTTTAAACTTTGAATTCAAAAATTAAGGTCTGTGTAAGTCGTACAACATTTTCTGTAGGCGCGTTTTAATTTTTGCAATTAAAGTTTAAATGTTTTTCGCGAAAATTTAGGCCTCTATAAAGCCTAGAACATTTTTTGTGGGCTCGTTTTGTAGACCTTGAAAAAACCTTTAAAACCCGCCCATGCCCATTGCTTTACGACTTATAGTTTGATTAATTTTCGCGAATAACTTTCAAATTTGAAATTCTAAAATGTAAAAAACTATAAGTCTTAGAATATTTGCCTTCTTAATTTCTGCCAAAATTATTATAATCGAAGGTATTATAACATATTATATACAACATATAACTATTTTTATATTTTTAACGTATTATTATTTTATAATTTAATTAGCAAATTAACGTTTTATTAATATTTTTGACAGAAATCAGTTGATTACAACGTTAATTCCTAATTAAGTTTTGAAATAATGTGTTATAAAAATTAAAATAATATATTTTTAATAATATACATGTTATAATACTTTAAACTCGGTTAATTTTTTTGACAGTTATCAACTAATTTCTATCAACAAACTTTATATTATTTTTTTGAAAATATAATTCTTTTGAATGTAAAATCGAAGATTGGCGCGCGCGTAGCGCACACTTGTTTTGGTCTCGTAAAATAAAAAACGTAAAGAAAAAATCATACGAATTTGATAATAACTCATATCTTTGCTTCTTTGTTTTAAAATGTATAAATAAATATATACTACAAAAATGAATGATATCATTAAAAAAACTTACCTTTATAAAAAAAGGTAAAAAAAGGGCGCCAAGTCCACACGCCATGTGAAAAAGTGTTACACAAAAAACAGTGTTTTTAAATTATTATAAACAAACTTAATATTTCTAAAAAAAATAATGATATCAAAAAATTGTGCCAAATAAATAAAAATTTATGTTTTATAAAAAATTTATTTGTTTTATTATTTTAAATATTTAAAAAAAGTTACTCAGCCAAATATAAATGTGTATTTTGCAGATTATTATCTGATCTGATATAAAATTTATCACAGAATCATCTTTGTATTTTTAAGAATGATGCATCTGCACAGTCAAAACGATTTAGACCCGGTATTGAAACAATTAAAATGACGAACAAAAACTTGGCGTGCCCGGGTCGGGGCATTAAAAATTAAATATTTTAAAATTAAATTTGACATGCAATTTTCAAGTATCTGCATATAAATAAAATATATATATATAATTAATCACAAATACATTATCTTAGCATAATATAGCATAAAATGTAAAATATCAACAAATTAATTAAAATTCTAGAATTTATTTTAAGAATATATTTCAAGCTTAACAAATAAAGTTTAAAATATAAAATTATAAGAGACGAGTAGCGCAATTACATCGTTCAATGTGGAATATTTTTAAAAAATTTAAGAAATATTACTTTAATTATTACTTTACAAATTATTACTTTAAAAAACAAATTTTATAGATTAATTTTTAAGCAATCTTATTACAAAATTTATGTTATTTTAGTGCCCCTACCCGGGCACGCCAAGTTTTTGTTCGTCATTTTAATTGTTTCAATACCGGGTCTAAATCGTTTTGACTGTGCAGATGCATCATTCTTAAAAATACAAAGATGATTCTGTGATAAATTCTATATCAGATCAGATAATAATCTGCAAAATACATATTTATATTTGGCTGAGTAACTTTTTTTAAATATTTAAAATAATAAAACAAATAATTTTTTTATAAAACATAAATTTTTATTCTCTGTACTGTACTGAAGAATTTTTTATAGAACATAAATTTTTATTCTCTGTACTGTACTGAAGAAGGCCTGAAATGGGTCCGAAACGTTTACATTAAAGAAATTATCACAATGTTCAACTCTTGTAAATTTATTGTCGATATTGACAATTATCATTAATTACGGTGGCTCTCATTAGCCGTTACACTCCAACATAAATTTTTATTTATTTGGCGCAATTTTTTGATATCATTATTTTTTTTTAGAAATATTAAGTTTTTTTACAATAATTTAAAAACACTGTTTTTTGTGTAATAAATAGACGTGTAGTAACAGTAACCAATACACATTAACCGTCTTCCGCCTCTTTTTCCTCTCCTCCATAACTCCTTGCATCCTCCTTTCCCTCCTTCTTTCATTATCTTCCTAAGCACCTCTATTTCGATTTCTCTCCTATCCTCCCTCGTCTCTCGTCCCGCTTCCTTTCTCCTTTCTCCTTTTTCCTCCTTTCCTTCTCGTTCTCCCTATCTCCCTTCTTCCTTCTTCCTCTACTCCTTTAACTCATCCTGCTCCCCCTCCTTTCATCGACTCCGTTTTTCCTTTTCTTCCACCAGTTCCAAGCAGGCATATGGGGTGATTGGTTCGAACTGGATTCGAACCCGGGACCCACCGCATGTCAGATACTGAACATGCGGGGCCACTTTTCACCCCAAATTATAATTATATAAAAACACAATTTATATAAAAAAAGCTTACTAAAAAATATTAAGACTCGATATCAGGGAAAGTTGAACGAGATAGGAATGTTTTAAAGTTATGAACAAAATACTTAAAAATCAATCATAAATTATAGCTATGGCTATTCGCAATAGTAACAAGCCTAATAAATAACGAAGAATTTACTTTATTTATCATGTAAATATTGTTGACCGTCAATATCCAATATCTCGAATGTTCCATCATCAATATTTTCAGAATGACAAATATTAATTGAACATTAATTTACAATTGTTGATTAAAAGATTACTGCAATCTTAACCATGAAATTTTAACAAAGAAACAGAGTATAGAGTTTCATATAACAAAAGAACACGGTTGCAATGGTAAAATGCAAAGGTAAAAATCCAACTCCTCAGATTTGCATTGCCGCAGTATAGGTATATGTTAAAAATTTGCTAAATTGATATTTATTTTATTTCAGTAAATAGTAGACGATAATGAATTGCAATAAAATTAGACATCAGAATATTCATCAAAAAGATAATTTGATGTAGATTAAATTTTAAAAACTATTTTCTATATCGATTATTATTGTTATCCTCTTTTCTCACGTTACAAAATAATTTAAATCTGTTCTCTGTCTGTAAAGCTTATAAATAGCATAATATTCTCTAAATATGTTTGTCGAAAGTTATATTTCTTAAAGATTTTAATATTTAATATTTAGTTGTAACATAATCATGGTATAAATACAAGGATATGCTCTTGCGCACGCTACCAATCAGAATTGTCAAAGTGTGACGTCACAGATAAGCGGTAAATTTAAAACTGCTGTTTCCAAATAGCTTATGTTAGCAGCATTCTCGTCAGATATATTATTTTGATTTCAAGTTTGCAGGGAAAAATTTGTTGTGAAGTAATAGTTTATGAATTAATAAATATAAATAAATAACATTAAAAACTCAATAAATATAGAAAAGTATAAAAAACGAATATATAAAAATGTTAATATTTTTTTCGTCTGAAACTTCGAAATAAACTTCGGAAAAGTTACGAAGTGGAAATTTTAACTTAGGTTACATAGGTTTGACAGCTCCCCTCCCTCATACTAACTTTGTAGAGATAGTTAAATGACAACAATAATAATAACAACATATATAAAAGTGCTATGAAAAAGATTTATTATTCGTAAATTTGGTTAACCTTTTTTTCTTATTCTTAAATCTATTTTTTATAGCAATGGTTCGATTAATTTCCCGTACTCTAATGTAGGTTCTTGTTCTAACAAGACATAACAAGACCTCTCTTGGCAATTCGATAGATTTTAACGCAATTTCTATTTTATTCGCAAGTTTCTTGAAGATGAATTTGTCTTTGCTAAGCTTTGAACTGTGATACTTAGAGAATTCTGTGTTCATGACATGTGCAGCTTTCAAAAGGTCAGGCGATGGGTACATGCATTTCCCTCGGGAAATGAATTGTAACCAATCTTGGTCATTAACAATTGGCAGCTCACATGTTCGAATACCCAGTGTATCATGTTTATTTTTGAACCTGTATGCTACATAGCCAGCTATATATAGTAAACCTTGAGCCTCAATATTGTCGACAATTTCCATTTCATCTAATGATTTTAGTAACTGTTCTTCTTCTAAAGTAGGAATATATGCTGAATTAAAACATGGAACGCAATTTTCCTTATCATTACTTTCATTCTCCATTAACAATTGTTCTTCGACATGATGATAGATTGTTTCGTCTTCGTTTGCGTACGGCACTAACATATCACTTAAAGTATACTCTTCACAATTATTATTATTATTATTATTATCATCGTTAAGCGGAGATATTAAACAGGATATATTTTGTTCGCTTTCTGTGACATTTGTACTTTTGCAGAAAGTAGTTGTAGAAAATTTTCCTAATATGTAGCGTTTCATTCTATACTTAAAATCTAAGGCTGATGGTTGATCGTTCGCACCACCACCATTCGATCTTATAAAAGAAAAGAAATTTTCCAATATATCTTGGTTTAACGATTTGTTATCACATATTCAATATCAGCCGTGGAATACTTCTCGATCAAGTACGGTAATAATTGTTCCAAAGAATTATTGCTCACGATGAACCCTTTCTGAAATAACATTAAACTTTTGTGACATCCTACTCTTAGTTTGTACATGAAAGACGTCACTTCGTGAAGTATTGCATTTTGTTCCTCTAAGTTCTTGCCGTACGCATTTTTTCCTGAATGATTGCCATACATCGATTTTGAATTAAATATATCGAACCAGTCGTTCAACAACTTGATTATACATGATGTTTCCACCCACTCTACATTTTCAAGAAAATCTTTTTGCCCACACCATCGTAATGCAGAAGCAGTATTAGCAAACAGTAGTTGAACAGCTGGAAGTACTTTTTGTCGCTCAGTACCTTGCAGGTCTAAATGGTATTGAGATATTTTGTACGCCACTTTCAAATCCTTACTATTAATTGCTAACATCCGTTCTAAACTTTTTTTATTAACAATTACTCCGTTCACGTTTAACTCATTATCGAGGAAATGATTACGCACAAACTTAATGAGATGGAGCATATCTGCAAAAACAAAAATTTTTAGTTCTATACAAACAGGATGCTGAAAGTAACATTTTTGGGGTGCAATTCCTATTTCTAATTCTGACCACAATCCAATATTACCCGAACCCATATCACTCGTCACAACAACAACCGTATAACCGATATTATATATTTCTGAAATAACATGCAGAAGCGTGCTTTTAGTCATAGGTTCATCAAAGTTATAGTACACTGGCTGTTTCCAGTTGGAAAACAAGCTTCGTATCATGACACATTGACACGTTTTGTGAGGTCCAACGACATGCTCATATTTGCGATCTATAGCAATTTTATTAGACAAATAGAATCATCGAATGTTAGTATCACCAATTTTTCATAATCTTTCAAGCATTTTCCTTTCTGTTTCATGCACTCGAACACACACGATATAATACCTGTTTCTACTTTGATAGAACTTGCCCACCTTCTGAGTGTTTATAGATCAGGGAGCGGTATGTGCAAAACATTCTTAAATATCGATACGCTTTCGGACTGACAGATCGTAACGATATAACATTTGCTATATCTTCTGAAGACCATTTTATATGATTCTTAGACGAATTTAGTAACATCCGCATTTGCCCGGGAGTAAACATCTTTTCAAGTATCTTGTACATTTTTGCTTCCACATTTTCGTTACTTTTCCTTTCTTTCTCTTTGTACGTAAGCAACTCCTTTTGTGTCGCCGCTAATTGCTCTTCAACACTATTACTGAAAGTATACAAGACATTCTCTATTCGTATAATGAACTGAAAAGTTTCTAAACATTAATTTGTAACTCACAGTTTTTCCAAGAGAGCAGTTACATCCTTTGATGTAGATGGTAACGCTGTAGTATTGTGGGTCGACTGAATTCCTTGTGACACAAGTATACCATCGCCAAATGTGGCAGGTAGTACTGTATCGTTGCATTTTGATTCCAAAGTTGATGTGTCGTTGCATGCTGATTCTGACATATCCGATGTATCAATTAGTGCCAATGATCTTTTATCACAATGAACAGCTTTCACTTGCGGCGCATCAATCATTAAACGTAATGTGGGAATTGCATCCGCTCTTAATTTTATCAGTCTTTTTTGAGAATAGAAAAGAGACTTTTCTTACGATGGCTGTACGAAGCATGATGCATCGAAGTGTTGGGAACATATCATAGCTGAATACAAACAAAAAAATGCAGTTTACTTTGCAATATTTGTACATTTACAAGAAATATAAAATCTTACCTTTTTTAATGTTAACTTTTTGTTTTCCGTATGCTGCAAGCCACTTAACTGCGATCGTAAAATTTTTCGGAAACGAAAAATATTTTATACTGTTCCCATCAAGCAATTTTGTCTTTCGATAATAATTGCCACAACCTTCCACAGAACAGGACATTGTAATATTCACAATCTTTCACAATCACGTTTCTCCGGATATAAACAGCACCGGGGGGCCGCCATGTTTAATTATAGTCCAATCAGAGTTACCCGAGTGTGACGTCACACTTTGACTGCGCAGTGGGTGAACACGGAATGAGCATACCCTTGTACTTATACCATGTAACACGATCACATATTCAATGAATAATTCCCACTTTGAAGAGAATATAAATTATGAATCCAGATGCATCGAAAATAAAAGTGAAACCAATATCCCACTTGAAAAGCCTTGAACATCAAGGTATCGGTTAAATAGTTTCATCGCCTTATATACTTTCTTCGACTATTTTCTACTACGGAAAGACTGTTCGCCGCGGAGCCATCTCGCGGTACAATGATGGTACTAACTGTGCCAGCGTAAAGCACTCGCGAGAAACTCACTTTAAATACTTAACAAATAATTACCGTGCGTTCAGACAGATTTGCTTAAATAGTAAGCTTTTTTAACAATTTCTAAGAAAGACAATCTAAAATATTAAACATAAATTAAATATTAAACAAAGTAAACAGTATAAAAATTAAACAATAATGCAAAATAAATTTAATATTGAATTTCTGAACAAAATATTGAAGATTAACATAAAAAGGATTTATTAAATATTGATATTGGAAATAATTATTTATACTTTTGTAACGGTGCCTTTCGCGAGCTCGGGATAGCGCAGTCGGGATCAGGGCTCGTGAAGGGTGAGACAGCGAACGCGGTAATTATAATTGAAATAGACGAACTTTATTACATGTATGTGGTGGGTATTTACAAGTGTGCGTGGGTGTGTATTGTGAATGTATGTGTGTATGTCGCCCGCGTCTTTAGTCGTCTCGCTATCGGCGGACAGCTGTTTCAGGGCTTTAAATCGCCGCGGTGTATGTGTGTGTGTGCGTGGGTATCGACAGGTATGATGGTGTGTATCGGTGTCGGATCGCGACGCGGTCGTGTTTACGCGACGGCTAGGTGCGGGTGTCGGCGCGGCGCGAGGGCGGCCGGAGTTTTTGCCGGCGCGTGAGTCAGCGCATATAAGAAAACGCGTCGAGCGAGAGCGGTCGCTCTCTTCGATATATCGAAGAGAGCGTGATCGGCCGGCACAATTATTCTCACGCTATTTTATCGTTCGTACTGTCGCGGTATGTTCGGCGGTGCGGGGTGTCCGCGCGGCTGCGGATATCGCATGGACGGCGTTCCACGGCCGTCCACTAATTAGCGTAAAAGACGGGGCGGGAACGCAACGGCGGTCGAGAGACGGGAATCTACGTATCCCGAGACAATCTCGAGAGAGACAGCGTACGCGTCTACCTCGGATACGTAGGCTTTCAGGTTCCGAGAGTCGAAGCTTGGAGTGCGGAGACTATCTCCGCAGAGGCAGCGAATACGTCTACCTCGGTTTCCTTCTCGATTTGACTCTGTGGTGCTTAGGAAGCGGCGGAGTCTGGTCCTCTCTCATCTCTTGCTCCGGTTTTTATACCGCTTGGATAACGGGATCGGAAAAGCGGGGAAAGTGGGACGACGGTAGTCGGTCTTTTTCGACGCGCGTCGGGCGCTTTCGGAGCCGGTTTCCGAATTTGATATCGTGGTGATATCATATCAGTGATTAAAAAATGGGCGCTCGGCGCCTGCTGCCCTGCCCGGCCGGTGTTCGCCGGGCGCAGCCTTCCGACGGATGGACGGTCGGGAATGACGCGGGGGCGTCGTTACACTTTAAACAAGTATAATATTATATACTTACATATTAGAGTTATGAATTTTTCTAATAAAAATAAAGAAAAAACAAACTTAAAGGATTCAATAAATTCATTAGATATTTCATTCCAAAATATTTGTTCAATGCTCATCCGTAACATATTTCACAAAGACACATTTTTAACATGCTTCAAAATGACACAAAAATTATTAAGTATTTCTGTATATATTAAAAATATACAAATATACAAAAATTAAACGTGTTAAATTTGTTAAAATATTAGAAATATTAATTGCAAAATAGTCTAAAGCTATTATTTTTGACAACTTCGAAGATTCAAATCTTTGAATCTGTTCACGTAATTAGGTTTAGTCTTTGTTACGCGTTGCTTGAGATGTACCGGTTTCGCTCAGAGAGAGCGCGAGGTGGCGGAAGTTATTTTTTACCGGATAGTTTGCAGCGAAAATGAGGAGAGCTCGATCGAGAAGGAAAGGAGTTGCGGGAAAAGATAGGCAGAGCGATTGATATAGGCAGAGGAATTTGAGAGGATAATAAAGAAATAGATAGAATTAATGGAAATAGTGATCTAGAGATATTTAATTGTCGAATTTCAAATAGCGAGTTCGATACACTCAGATTATAATTCTTTATAATTTTGTGACGCACGAATATGCTTACTGAAGCTCTCTTGCCGAAAATTATATCTCTGGCCGGGCCGTAAATCGATCTCCTTATATATCTTGGAAAGATCTAGAGGGTTCGGATAATCCGAGAGTGCACGACTCGTGTTTTCCGAAGATTCGGCTTACGAGTTATAATACAGCGATCAGACAATAAAGTGAGAACAATGACGAGTCTCACAACATTGACACGTCTTTGTGTACTCATTTTCGCTCGATTGATCGAAAACATTTAATATGCTATTATCTCGCGATGCTTAATTTGATACTGAGTATGAAACGAAATTATAACGATAAATTCAGAATATAAATTTTGATTGAACGTTAACATACCGCCCGCCTCGAAACATCGTTTCGAAATAGTGAAACTAAAGACCTGCAAAACAAATATTGTAATGAAAGAAAAGAATGTTTGTTTTGAGGCGACGGATATGTTAATTACATTTTTTTTTTTTTTGCAAACGATTTTACACTTAATTCATCGATTCAGTTTGTTCTATGTCGATTGGTAAAGGACATAATTTAACGATCGGACGTCGATACTCGGATAACGCGGTTTTTATGGTCGCAACGCGGACTAGTCCGTCAGGACCTTCGTGACATTGTGTTACGCGAGCCAGATCCCATTTGCTTGGCGGAAGTAGCGGATTTTTTATTAGAACTAATTGTCCGACTTTAATCGGACGAGAGGCTTTCTTTCGCCATTTGACGCGTTGTTGAAGCGTATTGATGTAGTCGTTCTGCCATAATTTCCAAAATCGCTCTGTAAATTGTTTTACCAATTGCCATCTCGACAGACGATTTTCTTTAATGTTAAGTAAAGACGGTTCGGGAATGGCGGTTAGAGCGGACCCTATTAAAAAGTGACCGGGTATAATCGGCTCATAATCATCCAGCGCATCATTTAGTGGCGCTAACGGCCTTGAATTAAGACACGCTTCGATGTTACATAGGAGCGTGGTAAACTCTTCGAAGGTCAGAGTGTGAGCGCCTATTACACGGCGAAGATGGTGTTTGACGTTCCGCACTCCGGCCTCCCAGAGACCGCCAAAATGAGGGGCGGCAGGAGGAATGAAGTGCCACGCTACTTCTTGAGATGCTGCGAGATTGAGGAACGAAGGATCGCGTGATGCGGTTCGAAATGTGGTGGTTAGCTCGCGATCGGCTCCGATAAATGTCGTACCGTTGTCAGAATCAGGGATTCGGACCGAAACAAAATTAGGGTTCGGTTTCGGTTACGGTTTAATAAAATATTTAATAACTGTTCCAGTTCCAGTTTCGGTTTTTTGATAAATAAAAAAACCGAAACCGTTTAAATTATGATTCTTTCGGTTACGGTTCCGGTTTTTAAAAATTTTTACTTTTCGTTTTTCTAATTAATTTTTAAATTATATTACTTTAAAAAATTATTATTAATTTTTATGACATATAAATAAACAACACTGTATATTATACATGAAAATATATTTAGATATAGGTATATATAATATAGATAGGTACATATATAAATATATTTTCATATGTCATAAAAATTAATAATTTTTTAAAGTAATATAATTTATATATACTTTATATATGTATATATATATAAAACGGAAAATATAATATCCTCACTGCTATCACTATTGCGATAATACATACACGTTTCAGAATATTTAGAAAATAATTATAATTGCACTTCGAGGAGACAGTTATCATGACATTTTCGTCATTTGCGCAAAAACAGAAAAAAATACCGAAAAGAACCGTAAACCGAAAATAATTTAACGGTCCGGTTGTTGTAAATGGTTCCGGTGTTATAAATTTAATAGAATTTCAATACGGTTTACAGTTTCGGTTCTACTAAAAAAACGGTTATGGAACGGTTATCGGTTTTGATTCCGGTTCGGTCCGGGTCCCTGGTCAGAATACATAGACTCTGGCATTCCTCTTCGAGCGCAAACTCTCTAATAGGCGCCTAAGAACGCGGCGGTTGAGTAACCGTCCACAACTTCAAGATGAATCGCGCGGATCGCCATGCAGATAAATACGGCTATGTAGGCTTTCCGCGTTATTCTGCCGCGACCGGGCATTGATCGGATAAGCATGGGTCCCGCGTAATCCACCCCGCAGTGTAAGAATGCGCGCGCGGGGGGAGTTACTCTGATTTGCGGTAATTGACCCATCAATTGAGTAGCCGTTGCCGCTTTCTCGCGAGTACAAATCACGCAATTATGAATAATGGATTTTACTAGAGAACGCGCTCGCAATATCCAAGTCGCGACGTAGTGTAGCAAGCGTAAGTTGAGTGCCGGCGTGAAGGGAGCGTAAATGTGCTTGGCGAACGATCAGGATAACTAATGGGTGCGACGGTAGGATGACCGGATGCTTGACACGCATTGGAATTGGCGCGTTGAAAACCGCCCGCCAACGCGAATTAATTGATCCTCGCCGATATACGGATTGAGAGCTACGAGCGCGCTTTTTGTTGACAGGGGCTTGTGCTGCAGAAGCGCAGTTCGTTCTTGCGAAAAGGTTTCTTCTTGAATACGTCTAAGCCAAAAATTTCGCGCGATGTTGCAATCGTCGACTGTGAGCGCTGACGAAGTGTTGGCTAATACGGCGTGAGACTTAGCAGAACGAAGTTGATTTATAAATTTAAAGAGATATGCGGTTACGCGGACGAGTTTCGGCCAGGATGAATATCGTGAAGCGAGATCCCATGGCTCTCGGGGTTGCGTGAGATGCGCAATTACGCGAAATCTTTCCTCGCCTAATAGATCAGTTGAGCGCGTGTCGGCTTGCGGAGGCCAATCAGATTCCGAGAGTCGTAACCACGAGGGGCCGGTCCACCATAGATGGTGAGTCGAAAGTTGACTTCCGGTGAGCCCTCTGGACGCGCAGTCGGCCGGATTGTCCTCCGTAGATACTTTTCGCCAGGTAGCGGACGGAAGTCGAGATTGAATTTCCGACACCCTGTTTGACACGAATGTTTTCCATCTCGAAGGATGGTCGCGGATCCACGCGAGCACGACAGTCGAATCCGTCCAGCAATGGCACGGAATGGTATTTGCATGCAGGGACGTACGCACAAATTCGATTAGTCGAGTCAATAAGACGGCGGCAGCTAATTCCAGCCGAGGAATGCTTATAGATTTTACAGGTACCTTGGATTTGCTGGCGAGCAGCATAGATGTGATTTGCCCGGAAATTGATACGAGTCTGATATATACCGCGGCCGCGTAAGCAGTTGTGGAGGCGGAAAAGCCGTGAAGTTCACCATGCAATGTGTCGGAACCTTGCCGTATCCATCGATCTATCTTTAAGTTATTTAGACCCGCTAATGATGACTGGATCGATTCCCACTGATTGTTTAAATTAGATGGAAGGATATCGTCCCATTCCAATTTTTGCAACCATAGTTGTTGCAGAAAGATTTTAGCGACTACAGTAACGGGAGTGCTCCAACCGAGGGGGTCAAATATTTTCGCAACGGTTGAGAGGATTGATCTTTTAGTGTTCGGTCGAACGTTAGGAAGCGCGGTGCTAAATTGAAACACATCGAAGGACGGATTCCAATGAATACCTAAAATTTTAAACTGTTCATCCGGTTGTAGGACTTTCGTGCATGCTAATCCGTGATTTTCAACGGCGAGGTCTTCGAGAAGTTTTATCGCATTGCTTGACCATTTTCGTAACTCGAATTTTCCGCGACCGAGCAACTCGCAAACTTGATCGCGAATCTGACGTAGAAGAGGAATATCGTCGAAGAGAACATCGTCAACGTAGATGTTATTTTGCAATACTTGAGCAGCTAAAGGAAGCGTGTCACCGTCGTCGTTAATAAGTTGCCGGAGCACGCGCAATGCTAGAAACGGCGCGGACGCAGTGCCGTACGTAACAGTCAATAATTGATACGCTTGTAAATTTTCAGTGTCATTTTCGGACCATAAGATACGCTCGTAATCAATATCTCGATTATCGACGAGTATTTGACGATACATTTTAGTAATATCCGCGGAATACACATATCTGAATTGTCGCCAGCGAAGGATTACGGATGCTAAGTCTGCTTGTAATTTCGGTCCGATTAACATGTGATCGTTTAGTGACGTCGTATTCGTTGTTGAACAAGATGCGTTAAAAACAACTCGTAAATGAGTCGTGGTGCTACTGTCGCGGATTACAGGATGATGAGGTATGTAAACGCATTGCGCGGATGCCGGACGGGTTGTAATTTTTCGCATATGGCCGAGTCGCTCGTATTCGGCCAAAAATGCTGCATATTCGGCTTTCAAAGCGGAGTTTAGTTTTAATCGACGATGTAATTGATGCATGGATCGTTGAGCAATCGCATGTGATTCGCCGATTTCGATTGGAGGAATTCTTTTAAAGGGAATTCGAACTACATATCGCCCGTCCGCGCAGCGCGAATGCGTCGCTATAAAATGCTCTTCGCATTGCTGCTCTTCAGGCGTGAGTAGAGTCTGTCTTGGGATTTCTTCTAATTCCCAAAACTGGCGAAGTTCGCGATCGAGAGATAACGAGCCTGCGCAGTGTTGCACCGTAATTAAACGACGCGGAGAGTTCGGAATCGCCGTAGGACCAGAGAGGATCCATCCGAGAATGGTATTTTGAGCGGTGGGCTGACCGCTACCGCCCCGGCGAATCCCATCGAGCAGCAGTTCGCAATATAAATCGGCGCCTATGATTACATCAACAGGTTCGGAGCTGAAAGGGTCCGGATCTGCTAACGTTAAATCGGAATAACAATTCAAGCTGATTGAAGTTGCCGTACGCGACGGAGAGTAGCTAGTGAGCGATTTAAGAATTGACGCCGTCGTTGTTAATACGGGACGAGACTCGTTAAACGGCGAAATTTGAATTACTGCGGCATAACGAGATACTCCGGCATTTACGCATCCGACGGCAGAAATTGAGATAGGCATCCTGAGGCGTCGTAACTTTAAATTTTGCGCAAGTCTCGCGGATATCAATGTCATCTCTGAACCCTGATCGAGCAACGCTCTTACTCCCGCAGTTCGACCTTCCGGCGATCCTACTGTAACGCGAGCCGTCGCTAGCAAGATGGTAGGTCGAGATACGAATTTTGATGTAGAACATAAAACGGTGACGGCTGTAGGAGCCGTCGCGTTTGACAGCGAATTCGCAGTGGTTGTCGTCTTGTCGCTAGATGACGAAGCAGAGTCGATGTGCAACATCGAATGATGCTTTTGTTGGCACGTTCGGCACGAATATTTGCTCGGACAAGAACTAACTGGGTGCTTGGCGCTCAAGCAGTTTACGCATCGGTTCACTTGTTTTATTGATTCTAACCGTTGATTCGGACTTTTCTTTAGGAACTTAGGACATTTATTTATAAAATGAGACGCCTTACAGAGTGGACACGTTATAGAAACGGATGCTGTAGCGCTTGTAACCCTTTGTGCTCGTGTGACATTAATCGCATTGGAGGGATTCAACTCTTCGAGAGCGCGTGCGCGTGACTCAAGAAAGCGATCGAGATCATCGTATTTAGGAATTGAAGAATCGTCGCCGCCCTTCAATTTCCACGCTTTCCGTGTAGCATTGTCGAGTTTCTGCGAGACGGCGTAAACTAAAATATCGCTCAAAATCTCTTCTGACGAGCGCCCTAAATTCTTCAAAGAGGCGATCGACCGATTGGCTTTATCGCGCATTTCATTTAAGTCGACTGCGGATTCGCATGAGACATTTGGTAAATTACATAAGGCGGCAACATGAACTTCGATTAGTCGACGCTTGTTTTCGAAACGCGAGATAAGAGCTTTCCAGGCAATGTCAAAATTATCTGCGGTGATTTGAATATTTTTGATGGAATCAAGCGCGCGACTGGTCAGACTTGACGACAAAAAATGCATGCGCGCGAACGCTGACAAATCTTGATTCTCGATAATAAGCGACTTAAATCTATCGCGAAATGTTTCCCACTCGTCGTAATTGCCCGAAAACGGAGGTATATTGATCGGCGGCAAATGCGATAGTGAAAATGCGGAAATACCGTTTGAATGCGCCTGATTGGAAGACTGGGTGGAGGTCGCTTTCGGCTCGGTGGTCTCGAGGCACTCGGCCATGAAGTCCAAAGTCTTCAACTAGACATCCTCGTGTTCGTCGAATTGACTATTCTTAAAATAGTCAATGGCCTCCCGCTTGTCCTCGGGGAAGATCTTTTGTAGGGTGGCGTGCATCTCGATGCATTGAGACCATGTCTCCTTCAGCACAGATATTCGTGATCGGATCTTTGGGCCGGTATAGTTGTCCTTTCCGATGTCCTCGAAGGTCTTCAGTGCTCGAGAGATCGAATGAAGCAACGATTGTTGCTTCATCAAGAATTCGCTCATCTTTGACATCGAGCGTTACGTTGACGGCACGTCACTTCGATGATATCCTTGCGGTATCGCACCTCGATCCGGCTCGAAGGACCAATTTTATGTTCACGTAATTAGGTTTAGTCTTTGTTACGCGTTGCTTGAGATGTACCGGTTTCGCTCAGAGAGAGCGCGAGGTGGCGGAAGTTATTTTTTACCGGATAGTTTGCAGCGAAAATGAGGAGAGCTCGATCGAGAAGGAAAGGAGTTGCGGGAAAAGATAGGCAGAGCGATTGATATAGGCAGAGGAATTTGAGAGGATAATAAAGAAATAGATAGAATTAATGGAAATAGTGATCTAGAGATATTTAATTGTCGAATTTCAAATAGCGAGTTCGATACACTCAGATTATAATTCTTTATAATTTTGTGACGCACGAATATGCTTACTGAAGCTCTCTTGCCGAAAATTATATCTCTGGCCGGGCCGTAAATCGATCTCCTTATATATCTTGGAGAGATCTAGAGGGTTCGGATAATCCGAGAGTGCACGACTCGTGTTTTCCGAAGATTCGGCTTACGAGTTATAATACAGCGATCAGACAATAAAGTGAGAACAATGACGAGTCTCACAACATTAACACGTCTTTGTGTACTCATTTTCGCTCGATTGATCGAAAACATTTAATATGCTATTATCTCGCGATGCTTAATTTGATACTGAGTATGAAACGAAATTATAACGATAAATTCAGAATATAAATTTTAATTGAACGTTAACAGAATCCTTAACAAGTTTCAAATGTCTTCAAAATTTCGAAAAATATATTTATGTGAATAGCAATTCATTCAGAGAATACTAAAAATATTGTAACTAAAAAGAATTAAACTGATGTAATATATGCTTAAAAAATGTGCAATTATTCCTGAAGTACAATTTTGAAGTATTATGAAATATTACATATTTAATGTAAAAGAATTTTAAATAAAAAGTCAAGCAGTTCTTATTGAAACATAAAGTGAGCTTTTGTAAATATTTCCCGTGTTTTAAAATAACGCGTATTGTTCACTTGCGCGTCTGGATTTTGTCATACGTGAATTAGAATCGCCGGTATCGCTCAGAGAGAGCGAGAGGTCTTGAGAGCGTGCGAGGAGATAGAGTATGATTGACTTTGAATGAGAGAGTGAGTAGGAAAGCGAATGTTGTGTTGCTTTGTGGAGCGACAGCTGATTGAAAGCGGGGAAAGAGACAGATAGATTCAACAAGAGAGCGCATGAGATATCGGAATCGAGGAAGAGAAATATAGGTTTAAAGTCTTATTTCACTTTTAATAAAATGGATTTATTTTTAAAGCGTCCGATAAAAGAGATTTTCAATTCGATCTCCGATTGTTGGTTTAACCAGTAATTAAGCGCTCGTTCGACGTACTAATTAAATTGTTCGTAACTGCAGTCGGCGCGCAAAGTACATTCGCGATTTCTTCGATATTTTGACTGCACGCCCGATGCTACGATACAACAGCTGGATCGAAATTCTCTTCGTTGCTGTATTTTACAATCGAATTATCTTAACATTACTCGCTCTTCGCTGTTTATTCGTAACAAGAAAGTCACGGTTTCGAGTTCGACCTTTTATAAGATTTTCAAAGATGATCTCGAACTTTCTTAGAAACGGGAAGGGATGACTCGAGTTTGCGCGAGCTTCCTGTTTTCGAGCGTATCGGTTAAACGGTAACGCTTCGCCAAACAAAACAGAAGCGAATAAATACTCATACGAGGGTTGTCTGAAAAGTTTCCGACCTCAACATGAAGATGGCAGCACTCGTAAACAAAAGTTAGGGAATGTGTTTGCGCATGCTTTGAAAGGTACTCACCAAAATTTCAGCCATTTTGGACGCGCAGTTGTTGTTTGACAATCATTTGAGTGAGTCGATGTGAGTGTTTTTGTGAAAATGGAAAAAATCGAGTATCGAGCTGTCATTAAATATTTGTTTTTGAAAGGCAATACGCCTACGCAAATCAAAGACGAGTTGGACGCTGTGTACGGGGACTCTGCACCATCATTTACCACCGTGAAATTTTGGGCTGCTGAATTTAAACGTGGCCGTACCAGCTTGGGTGACGATGAACGTTCGGGACGTCCAAAAACTGCAACCACTGACGATAATATCGCTAAAGTTCACCAAATGGTGCTAGACAACCGTCGAATTAAAGTTAGAGAGATAGCAGAGGCTATGAACATGTCCAAAGAACGTGTTTGTCACATATTAAATCAAGATTTAAGCATGAGAAAGCTGTCCGCGCGTTGGGTGCCGCGTTTGCTCACTTTGGACCAAAAACGTGTTCGAATGAACATTTCCAACGCTCTGTTGGCGCAGTTTAGGCGCAATAAATCAGAGTTTTGGCGCCGATTAATTACTGTAGATGAAACTTGGATACACCATTATACTCCAGAAACAAAAACACAGTCAAAACAGTGGACTGCGAAGGGGGAATCGGCTCCAAAAAAAGCAAAGGTTGTTCCTTCGGCTGGGAAAGTGATGGCAACTGTTTTCTGGGATAGTCATGGAGTTATCTTAATCGATTATCTTCAAAAAGGAAAAACCATTACAGGAGCATACTACGCATCAGTACTTGACAAGCTGAAGGCAGAAATTGCGGAAAAACGGCCACATTTGCAGAAAAAAAAAATTTTGTTTCACTAAGACAATGCGCCGTCTCACACCTCAGCGGTTGCCATGGCGAAAATCCACGAATTACGGTTTGAACTGCTTGACCACCCTCCTTACTCACCAGATCTAGCCCCAAGCGACGTTTTTTTGTTCCCTAAGCTAAAAGTTGCGCTCGGAGGACAGAGATTTTCGTCGAATGAGGAGGCCATCACCTTCGTAAACAACTATTTTGCAGAGAAAGACGCCGAGTACTATTTGGACGGGTTGAAGAGATGGGAGCATCGCTGGGAGAAGTGTATAGACTTACAAGGAGACTATGTAGAAAAATAAAAATTAATTTGAAGAAAAAATGTCTTGTATCTTTGTTAGGTCGGAAACTTTTCAGACAACCCTCGTATAGATAATGATTTATGATATTGAGTGTTTAGAATTTCCTTTTATGTTACCAGAAGAAAGGAAGAGATAAACTAAACACTCAAACCTAATATGGATAAAACTTAATAATAATGCTTTGAATTTAACGAACTTTGACATACCGCCCGCCTCGAAATAATCGTTTCGAAATAATTAATGACTACGAGAGAAAATCACCCACGAAAACAAAACTAACCGGTCGAGGCGGTTGATACATCATGATTTCGTTTTACAATGACTGACAATAATACGCTTATGTAGTTGTCTTCTCGACGTTTTCCAAGGCGATCGGCAATAAACAGATTCAGCTAATGAACGCTTATATTCGGACGCGGTCGTTTTTATGGTTACGACGCGAACTAAATTATCAGCACCCGAGTGGCACTGAACGATGCGACCTAATTCCCACTTGCAGGGCGGTAGCAAGGGATTACGCATTAGTACAAGTTGTCCGATTTGAACATTTTTTGCAATTTTCTGCCACTTCACTCTTTGTTGCAGTGTGTTGACATAGTCGCTTTGCCACAATTTCCAGAACCTTTCGGTCAATTGACGAACCATTTGCCAGCGCGATAGGCAATTTTCATTGACATTAAAAATCGATGGTTACGGACTTGTAGTAATCGCGATGCCTATTAAGAAATGGCCGGGTGTGAGCGGTTCGTAATCATCAGGAGTGTCAGAGAGTGGGGCGAGAGGCCTAGAATTCAAGCACGCTTCGATATTGCATAAAAGCGTTGAAAATTCTTCGAAAGTCATGGTGTGCGACCCGACCACTCGCCGGAGGTGGTGCTTGACGCTGCGCACTCCCGCCTCCCATAAACCGCCGAAATGCGGGGCGGACGGAGGTATGAAATGCCACGAGACTTTGTCGCCCGAGGTTCGGTTGAGAAAATTTGGATCTCGGAAAGCGGCGCGAAATGCAGTAGTTAGTTCACGATCGGCTCCGACAAACGTAGTGCCGTTGTCGGAATACACCGACTCTGGTAGTCCTCTTCGCGCGCAAAATCGTGAATATGCACCGAGAAACGCGGAAGTGGAGTAACCGTCTACAATTTCGAGATGAATAGCGCGCGTCGCCATAGATATAAAAACTGCGATATACGCTTTTCTGGAGGCTATGCCGCGACCCGATATGGATCGAATAAGTACAGGCCCGGCGTAATCGACTCCGCAGTGTACGAACGCGCGCGTGGGAGGGGTGACTCGCACTTTAGGTAAACTTCCCATAAATTGAATAGGCGTAGCGAATAAGGCTTTTCGCGAACGCATATGACGCATCGGTGAATTACGGAATTTACGATAGTTCGCGCGCGAAGAATCCAGAATTTTCTTCGTAAGGTGGCAAGTGTCAGCTGCGTGCCTGCATGGAGAGAACGTAGATGAGCGTGCTGAACTATCGGCGTGACTATCGGATGTGACGCTAAAATAATCGGATGCTTCATCGGAATGGGTAGCGGCGCGTTGGATAACCGCTCGCCCACGCGAATTAATTGATCGTCGCAGAGAAATGGATTTAACGATAGAATGGCGCTTTTTGACGAGATCGGTTTTCTTTTAAGAAGCGCGTCCTTTTCAAGTGGAAATGCTTCCTCTTGGATTCGTTTAAGCCAAAAATCTCGCGCCGTCCGGTACTCATCTGCTGACAAAGCGAAGGCGAATTCGGCGGGAGTTTCACACTGGTTAACGCGATGGCGAAGTCGCGACGCGTATCTCATTACATAAGCAGTGACTCTTATAAGTTTAGGCCACGACGAATATCGCGTAGCGAGATCCCACTTTTCTACCGGTGTTGTGATATGGGTAATTACGCGAGTGTTCTGTTCAATACTCGTCTCGATCTTTGAAATATCGGGTTGCGATGGCCATTCAGAGGCAGAAGCAGCCATGGGGGTCCTTGCCACCAAAGTTTATGTGAAGCAAGGCGATCTCCGGGAATTCCTCGCGAAGCGCAATCGGCGGGATTTTCAACAGTGGAGATATGTCGCCACGAGGCGAATGGAATGCGAGATTGAATCTCTGAAACGCGATTCACGACGAATGTTTTCCACTTTGTAGGGTGTATGCTCATCCATGCGAGAACGACGGTTGAATCTGTCCAGCAAGTACAAGGCACGGTCGTCATATGAAGCGATGTACGCACAAACTCCATTAACCTCGCAAGTAAAACTGCAGCAGCAAGCTCTAATCGCGGAATGCTCAATGTCTTAATCGGCGCGACTTTTGATTTGCTAACTAATAACATCGACGTGACGTGTCCCGCTAAAGGTTATTATTCGGATATAAATTGCTGCAGCGTAGGCTGCGGTAGACGCGTCGGAAAAACCGTGAAGCTCACAATGCGCGGTGTCTGCGCCTCGTATCCTGCGATCGAGCTGTAAATTATTGAGCTCGGCTAATGAGCAGCGAATGTCTCCCCATTTTTGCTTCCTCATAAAGGAAGCTTTGTTTTCGTGAAAAAATTTTTTTTTCAGATTTCTATGCCAATGTGTTTAGAATGTTCCTAAACATCAAAAAATAACATTTTTAAGAAATGTCCGTATGTGTGTGTGTATGTATGTATGTGCCCACCCATGTTTTTTTAAATTTAAATATCTCAAAAATTATTTGACTTGTAGCGCTCCAATTTGGCATACAAGTAAAGTAGAACAACACTTTTATTTACTGTCATTTTTATAAAAATCATACAGTGTTTAATTTTTTTATAAAATTTTGAATTTTTTTAGAAATGTCTGTAGTTGCTCTTACTTCCGTAAATTTTAAGATATCGGGATAAATTTTTTTATGTAAATAGATTATTATTAAAAGATTGTTGGTATTAAATTTGACGAGAATCGGTGAAAGGGTTTATTTTTTATAAAATTTTGAATTTTTTGAGAAATGTCTGTGGTTGCTCTAACTTTCGTAAACTTTAAGATATCGAGATAAATTTTTTTACATGAATAGACTATCATTAAAGGATAGTTGGTACTGAATTTGACGAGAATCGGTGAAAGGATTCGACTTTTATAAAATTTTAGATTGCAAGAAAAATGTCTCTGGTTGCTCTAATTTCCGTAAATTTTAAGATATTTGGATAAATTATTTTACATAAATAGACTATCATTTAAAGATGTTTGGTATTGAGTTTGGCGATGATCGGTAAAAGGATTCATTTTTTATAAAATTTTGAATTTTTAAGAAATGTACATTTTTATTTTTTGCAATCTTTGAGATATTAAACTAAATTTTTTTTACATGAATAAAGTACCAATAGGATATTTGGTATTGAATTTAACAAGGAAAGGGTAAATGGGTTCATTTTTTATAAAGTTTTTATAAAATCTTTTTAAAAAATTTATGTGGTTATTTTATCTTCTGTGAATTTTGAGATATTAGACAAATATTTTTACATAAAGAGTATCATTAAAGGATGTTTGCTATTTAATTTGACGAGGATCAATGAGTTTTTTTTTATAAAATTATTAATTTAAAAAATGTTTGTACATGCTTTAACTTTCGTAAATTATGAAATATCGAACTTATCGAACTTTTGAAAATATCGTTAAAGAATGATTGATATTTTATTTGGGGAGAATTTTATTTTTTATAAAATTTTTAATTATTTTAAAATTTAAATTTTTTTTTGAAAGTTCTAAATATAATACATTATTAAAGCATGATTGATATTAAATTTGTTGAGAGAATTGATCAATTTCTTTTAATTGTAAATTGACAAATTATACAACATTCAGAACACAGTAGCATAGAAATCTTTAAAAAAATTTTTTTAAGAAAATATTTTTTAATATAGGGTTTGCTAGTATTGGAGAAAATTGTGCAAATGTAAATTTGCACATTGCTTCCTCATTTTATTTCGCTAATTAAGATGGTTTTTCAATTATGGCTTCCTCATAGAGGAAGCTTAACTTGCACATTGCCATAATTGAAAAACCATTTTAATGAGCAAAATAAAATGATGAAGAAGCAACGTGCAAGTTAAGCTTCCTCTATGAGGAAGCCATAATTGAAAAACTATCTTTATTAGCGAAATAAAATGGTGAGGAAGCAATATGCAAATTTCCATTTGCACAATTTTTTTTGTTAATGTTTGCGGAAGCTGGTCGTCCCATTCCAGCTTAAATTGCCACAGTTGTTGCAAGAAAATTTTGGCAACGACAGTGACGCCCCCGTCCAGCCCAGCCCAGCGAATCGAACATTTTCGCGACGGTAGATAGAATCGATCGTTTCGTGTTCGGAATGCCGATGGAAAACGACACGCGAAACTGAAAGACATCCAACGATGGACTCCAACTAATGTCGAAAATTTATACTTGCTCGTCTATTTGCAGCGTTTTACTACAAGCTAGCCCGTGGTTTCCGATATCTGTAGGATTATTTAATTGATGTAAAATAATTTGTTAGATGTAAAAATCAAATTTATTCAAGAAATTATTAAATTATTATAAAAGTCTCGGATTGAATTAAAATCGCGTCTATCTCGTTATTTCTCGCAACGGTCTCGGTCTTCGCTCTTTATCGTTCGACGACCTTTTAACGACTCGCTCTATCGTGTCGAATTTTGTCTCACCTCGCAAAGGACGAATACGTACACAGATTTTAAAGACAACAGAGGTTACTAACTCGAAGATTAAGACACGCATCGAAACAGCGCGTTCGACCAACCTTTCTTAAATTGAATTGACCACTTTCTTAAATTGAATTGACCACTTTCTTAAATTGAATTGACCCTGATGCAGTAGAGAACATACTTGATTCCGAATTTGATGTAGAAGGGGAATATCGTCGGCTCCGAATAGCACATCGTCGAAGTAAATATTATCCTGTAAGACCGAAACGGCTAGTGGAAGCGACCCTCCCTCGTCCTGAATTAGCTGTCTCAAAACGCGTAAGGCCAAAAACGGAGCCGAAGCCGTGCCATATGTTACGGTTAAAAGTTGATACGCCTGGGCAGCTTCACGCTCGCTCCACAATATGCGCTGATAATCGATATTGCGAAGATCTACAAGGATTTGTCGATACATCTTAGCGATATCAGCTGAATAAACGTACCGAAATTGCCGCCATCGTAAAATGACCGCGGCTAAGCCCGTTTGTAACTTTGGGCCGTAAGTAAGTGGTCGTTCAGCGACGTCGCGTTGGTGGTACGACTCGACGCGTTAAACACGACTCTTAATTGCGTGGTAATGCTACTGTCGCGGATTACCGGGTGATGTGGCAGGTATACGCATTGTTTAGATGATAACGCGGCGTTACCGACCTTTTTTATGTGCTCGAGCCGTTCATATTTGTTAAGAAATTCCGTGTAGTCAGGCTTTAGTTCGGATTTCGCGTGGAATCGACGATGCAAATTCTTAAGTAACTTCTCGGCGATAGAATGAGACTCTCCGATTTCGGGCGGGTCTCTTTTAAACGGAAGGCGAACGACGTAACGTCCGTCAGAGCAGCGTGAATGCGTTGCGCGAAAGTGTTCTTCACATTGCTGCTCCTCCGGACTCAATAAAGTTTGCCGCGGGATCTCTTCAATTTCCCAGAATTTTCGTAATTCGTGCTCGAGAGACAACGAGTTCGAGCAATGCTGAACTGTGACAGTTTCACGCGATGGCGAAGAGGTAGTGGTAGGGCCCGAGAGGACCCACCCGAAAATTGTCTTTTGCGCGAGGGGTTGCCCATTCGCTCCTTTTCTTATGCCGTCGAGGATCAATTCGCTATAAAGATCCGCGCAGATTATTATATCAAATATCAGTCATTGTTGAGAGAATCTGGATCTGCGAGCGCGAGATCGGTTAAATGACTCCAGTTGATATGAGACGATACGGGCGGCGGAGAATATTTTGTAAGTGATTTTAAAATCGATGCTGTAATCTTTAAAACTGGATGAGATCGATCGACTGGGGCAATTCGAATTTCTGCGGCGTAACGACAAGTGCCGGCATCGATGCATCCGACGGCGGCAATCGAGATAGGCATGCGTATGCGGCGTAACATTAAAATTTGACTGAGTCTTTCCGAAATAAATGTGATTTCTGACCCCTGATCAAGGAGCGCTCTCCCGACTATTCTATGACCAGCTGGTGAGCTAACTGTAATGCGAGCCGTCGCGAGTAAAATCTGAGGTCCAGACGTGACGTTCGAAGTCGAAAACAATGCTGTTACGGAAGCAGTATTAGTCGTATCCGCTATGGCGTGGTCGCTGGAGTGGATCGATAGGGATAGGCAAGAGAACGCAGAAGGAGAGAGTAATCGTTGACGCGGTAGTTGTATTTACATGGTTTTTAATATTTAAACATATTTACAAGTGGGCGTGTGTATGTTTGTAATTATCGGGTGCTGGTATATATCTACGCTGGCCCCCGCGTTTCTTCGTCTGCGTAGATTCGTCCTTCCACTCTTTTATAGGAGCATCCGCCGTCTGCGTTCCTATTTCTCCTGTGGATTTGATGACGTCGCCCGTCTGCGTTGCTACCGTCTTTTGCCGTAGAGAGCCCCAGGGTCGGAGCCGCCACTCCAGGTATTGCTCTGGAGAAGGCGGTTTTTCC
>NW_028141172.1:10710040-10712540 GCF_030444845.1 Prenolepis imparis | reverse complement strand
GGGAATCCGACTGTCTAATTAAAACAAAGCATTGCGATGGCCCTCGCGGGTGTTGACGCAATGTGATTTCTGCCCAGTGCTCTGAATGTCAACGTGAAGAAATTCAAGCAAGCGCGGGTAAACGGCGGGAGTAACTATGACTCTCTTGGCCCTCAAAGCAACACGCCGCGAGCGGACTAAAGAGAGCATAGTTGGGACGCGATGCGAACACATAGCCTCTCGCGTTCAAGTTGTACCCCACCTCCTCGTGGTGCTCCCGGTAACGTTGCCTACCTTCTGGTCAGTGCGACGGCTAAGCGGTGTTACAACGATATGCGCCCCGAAGGGCTTCGGCCCATGTGCCGTGGTCATGGTAAGTTGTGGGGCCAAGAAAGACCCGGCTTTCGGGGGGCTCTCGGCTGTCAATCCGTTTGCCCCCCACACGCAGTAAAATTATGATGGAACAAAAGTGTGAAAATGTAATCCCGGGTTCTCGGATGGCCCGGGAACTGCGTGCGAGAGCTCGCGTGAATGAGCAAGCCGCTGTTGCGGAGGACCCTGACGGGGTCGTCGCTGGTCCCTTGCGAATCACTAGCGGGGCCAGCCTGGCTGAGCACGGCAGCCAGGAAAAGGAAATATCCATGTTCGGCTGCGAGCATTGCCCGGCGAAGTTCCGGACCAAGCGTGGCCTTGCGGTCCACATGCGGGTTCACCCGTTGGCGGCCAACAGCGCTATCGATGTTGATCGCGTTAAACCCAGGTGGTCTGTGGAGGAGGTTAGTCTCATGGCTCGCGCTGAGGCTGCTGCCAACTCAGCCGGGGGAGTTCTCTTTATGAACCTACATCTACAGGAGAAGTTCCCCCATAGGAGTCTCGATGCCGTCAAAGGTAAGCGTCGACAGGAGGCTTATCAAGAGATGGTTAGAGGCTTCTGCCAAGAGATCCAATCGCGACATGTGATTGAGATCGATGAGGGCGATGGGGCTGGCGCGGCGATGATAGGAGCCGACGCCGCCCCTGCGAGCATAGTGGCTAACCAAGATGATCTAAGCGCACATCAGCCTCCCCCTGAGCAGAACGCTCAGAGGCTGCGGGACATGATACAATCACTCTTGGAGCGGAGTTCGGCGTTCCGCAGCTATGGGGCTGATATTCTTGTTGGAACGGCAAGAAATGCTCTCGCGGCGGGGGTGGTCGACGTGCTGGCCATCGAGAGATGGTTAGCCGGGATCTTCCCGCCGTCAATATCTGTGCGCCCTCCACGGCGCGTGTCGACGGAGAAGCGCCGTCCCCCTTACAAACGAGAGAACAGGGAGCAGAAGAAGAGGAGGGAATATGCACATGTGCAGTCCCTCTACAAAAAGAACAAGAAGACTTGTCTGTCGCATATCCTCGACGGCGACTCGATGCGTAAGCGTCCGTCCGCTGTCGAATTCTATAACTGCTGGCGCCCCATTATGGAGGCCTCCAGTGGTGCGGATGGAGACATGACGGCCTTGCGTGAGTTGTACGGAGAGGCGAGACAAGTAGCGAGTGCTGGCCGGAGCCGTCCGTCGGGTGCCAGAGGGATTCATCTCGAAGGCCTCGGCGAGGGCGCTGCCGCGGACCCAGGTCCCGCGGCGGATAGGACCTTGCTCTGGGATCCTGTAACACCTGTGGAGGTGGGGAGGATTTCCGTAAGGACTGGCACTGCGCCCGGATTGGATCAGATTACGCCGAGGATGTGGAACGCTGTTCCAACTATTCTTCGTGCGCTTCTATTCAATCTGCTGCTTCTGGCAGGAACGATACCCTCGTCGATCGCCACAACCAGAACGGTATTCCTAGAGAAGGGAGGTATGTCCGACCGGCCTGGACCGGCGGAATACCGACCTCTCAGCATAGGATCCGTCATAATAAGACACTTCCACAAAATTCTAGCAAAGAGATTGGCGGCCCTTGATGTGTTCGACACGCGCCAAAGGGGGTTCCGGCCGGTGGATGGGGTGTGTGAGAACGTCACAGTCCTGTCCGCCGTGCTTGGGGATGCCCGGAGGCGCTGTCGTTCGTTACATCTGGCGTGCGTCGACATGTCGAAAGCTTTCGACACGGTTGCGCACGCCGCCATACATGCTACTCTCGAAGAGCTGGGGCTCCCTCGGGAGTTTAGAGAGTACATAAGGGCCGTCTATTCGAGTGCGCGGACGGAACTGCAAGGATCCGGCACTGGGGAAGTGTCGGCCATTAAAATAGGCCGTGGCGTGAGACAGGGTGATCCGTTGTCGCCCCTGCTGTTCAATCTGGTCGTGGATAGAGCACTGGGAATTCTCTCGGGGGACGTTGGTTATCGGATGGGTGCAAGACTCGTGGGTGCTCTGGGCTATGCTGACGACATTGTGCTCCTTGCCTCTACCAGAAGTGGTCTGCAGGAGAACCTGACACGGCTTCATGCCGCCCTTATGCGTAATGGACTTGACATAAACGCTAAGAAAACCGGCGTGCTGTCCATGGTGGCGTCCGGCAGAGACAAAAAGGTGAAGGT
>NW_028141172.1:10587309-10687440 GCF_030444845.1 Prenolepis imparis | reverse complement strand
AGTACTGAATCCTTCCCATCCTTGAGGAAAATTTTTATCGAAGTAATGGCGGATGATACTTTTGAATAAGATTCATTGAAATTAATATTAAAAGTGGTTCCGATAATTGGACTTAAATATTAAATTTATTTTAAGCGCAAAGTATGTTTTTATTTTTAACATATTTAACAAAAAAAAACTTTCTTGATGTATGAAAACATTATAATACATATGTATGTAGTAATGACTACTTTTATTAAGATTTTTAGTCTTGATGTGTGAACTTGATATAAAAATTAAGCCCTGAGAGTAGAATACAGTATTGAAACTGAGATAGCGATCTTCACAATTTCGATAGATTTAACTACGCAATAAAATAATAATTATAAACATTTGTATAATAATAAAATAAAAATAAATAATAATATAAATTATAATAAAATTAAAGATATTTATAATAATAAAATGAAAAGTAAATAATAATATAAATATAATAATAAAATAAAAATAAAGATTTAAAAATAAATATTTAATTTATAATAAATATAAATTTATAATAAAAAATAAATTTATAATAAAAATAAATATTTTCATAATAAAAATAATTCTTATGTGTTAACAAAATAATTATTTAACTAAAATTAAAGAAATTGTTTGAAATGAGTTCCTCCCACTTCGATACATATTTCTGCTCTTTTTTGTACGTCTTGCGTAGCTTTTTGTATATGATGATGTTCAATTCTTTGGACAGTGTAGAATACCAATTCTCCCATTTCGTCTGCGGTTTCGATGTTGTTATTTAAAAACACTTTTTCTTTAATCGCTCCCTAAAGATAAAAATCACATGGGTTGAAGTCCGGAGATCGAGCAGGCCACGGAGTTATTGAACCTTTTCCAAACCATCCTTGTGGAAAATTTTCATTAAGATAACGGCGGATGATACCTTTGAATAAGATTCATTGATATTAATACTAAAAGTGATTCAATAGATAATTAGACTTAAATGGTAACTTCTAAGTGCAAAGTGTATGTTTTTACTTTTAACATATTTAATAAAACTTTCTTTATGAAAACAAATTATACACAATACACATGTATGTAATAAATACTGTTATTAAAATTTTTAGTGTTGTTGAAGCACGATATAAAAATTAACCTTTAAGGGTAGACTATAATATTGAATCTGAGATAGCAATCTTAACTAATTTTGATAGATTCTTCTAAACTGTATGCAATAAACATTTTTATAGTAAAAATTTCTTACGTGCAGAATGGGCAGGTGCGCCATCATGCATGAATATCATAGCTCGTCTAGTTAATGCTACATCTTCCGAATTATTCTCTGCCGGAATTAATAAATCTGGCAGATCATTTCGCAAGAAATTGAGATATTCTTGAGCATTTAAACGTTCTGGTAGTATAAAAGGTCCAATCTAAGCTCAATTAATAAAGTTATATTAATAATAAGAACAATATTAGTAACAAAACAGTAGTATAATTAACGATTACAAATTAGAATTCTATAAAGAAAATGGTTATTGTATTGATTATAAATAAAAAAGATATGTCAAATCGAGAGAGACATTAAGGGCCAGTTTTTCAATAATAGTTTAAACTTATTGTTAGATCGAAGTTTAAACTTTGCGCAGAACACATGTGCACATAGTTTCAACTTCGATCTAATTTTAAACTATTATTAAATAACCGGCCTTAAGAGAGATATTAAAAAACAAGTTCCATTGAAAAAAAAAAGATTAAAAAGGACTGAATAAAAATAGTTTTAATTCAATTAATTTAAATTTCAATTAAATTATAATCTTAAAATACTTACGATTTGATCTCCCAGCAATCCACACCAAACATTTACGGAATATCGGTATTAAAAAGAACTTGACCTAGTGAGAAATGGATTTCCATGGCTCCAGTAATGATAATTGTGGGTATTAAACATTCGTTTCTCATAAATGTACATTCATCAGTATACAAAATCCGACTTCCGTAATTAGGTCTCAAATTCATTTGATTTAAATAATATTCAGCAAAATTCACACGAAATGGATAATCTCGTGGAAGTAAATGTTGTACTTTTGTATAGATACGGGTGCTGCTCATTTTCTTTAAGCACTCTATAAACACTCATATGCGATATATTAAACTGACAAGCAACAGATCTTGTACTTAATGTAGGATCATTGCGAAAGACAACCATAACAGCATCTTCCATCACAAGATTGCGTATTTGACGTGGACGACCTCCGTTTCTATTATTCGGTAAAACATTGCCAGTTTCTTGTAGTCGTCGAACAGCACCAGCTATTACATTTGGACTTGGATGATGTCGATTCGGGTATAAATTAGCATATTGCACTGCGGAAGGTACAGCCTGTTCTCCGTTTATAAAATACAAACGAATCATTTCGTAATAATCTTGTGCGTAATAAACGGGCATGATGAGGATTATTAAATGGTCACTTATAAAAGATCGTTCACTTATAAAAGCATAACAATGAATAATTGAAATGATCAGAAGATTTTGTTTATAAGAACCTTCGCGCTTGTGCTTTGTTTTCATACATACAATACATAAAGATGAACATACATACATACGTATCAAAACAAAGCACTAGAAAAGATTCTTTATAAATAACAAAAATATTAAAGAAAGAAAAAATATAAATCTGATCTTTTTTTTTGAACATTTCAACTATTCGTTGTTACGTTATAAGACTATTTAATAATCTCATGCGCTTTTATTATACATAAGATTATGCTTTTATTATACATTGCGATATGATTCGTTTATATTTTACAAGTGGAGAACAGGCTGCACCTGCGCGGTCTCTCTCTCTCTCTCTTTCTCTCTCTCTCTCTCTCTCTCTCTCTCTCTCTCTCTCTCTCTCTCTCTCTCTCTCTCTCTCTCTCTCTCTCTCTCTTTCTCTCTCTGCAGTAGAAAATGTTAATTTATATCCGAATTGACATGATCATCCAAATTTAAACATAATAGTTGGTGCTGTTCGACGACTACGAGAAACTGGTAGCGTTTTACCGAATAATAGAGATGGAGGTACACAATCTTGTGATGGAAGATGCTATTATAATTGTCTTCCGCAATAATCCCACATTAAATACAAGATCTATTGCTCGTCAGTTTATTATATCGTATATGAATGTTTACTGAATGCTTAAAGAAAATGAGCAGCATTCGTATTATTATACAAAAGTACAACATTTAGTTCCACGATATTATCAGCCTCGCGTGATTTTCGCTGAATATTATTTAAATCTAGTAAAAACCAAATTATAGAAGTCGAATTTTGTATGTCGATAAATGTACATTTACAAGAAACATTTTAGGAATGTTTAATATCCACATTCTCTTATCATTATCATTACTGCAGCCATTTGGAAATCTATTTCTTACTCGAGAGAGATCTTTTCAACATCGAATTCCGTAAATATTTGGTATGGATTGCCGAGAAATCAAATCGTAAGTAGGTATTTTAAACTGAAATAAAATTAAAATTTAATTGTAATTTAAATTAATTAAATTGAAACTATTTTTATTGTTTTCTTTTTAATCATTTCTCTAATGTAACTTTTTTTATTATCTTTCGTCTGTCTATCGATTTGAATTATTTCTTTATTTAATCAATGCAATAAACATTTTCTCTTTAGAAAAATAATGTGTAATCGTTATATTACTGTTTACTTTTATTACTAGTATTGTTCTTATTGAATTATTTTTCCTATTAATATAAACTTATTGACAGGAAATCTAGATCGAACTTTTTATATTATCACGCTTGAACTCTCAAAACTAGTCTCGATTTCTTACAAAATGATCTGCCAGATTTGTTAGTTCCGGCAGAGAATAATTTAGAAGAAGTAACATTAAATAGATGAGCTACGATATTCATGCACGATGACGCACTTGCCCATTCTGCACGTAAGAATTATTTTTATTATAAAAATATTTATTTTTAATATGTATAATATATCTTTACTCTTATTTTATTATTATTATATTTATATTATTATTTATTTTTATTTTATTATTATAAAAATGTTTATAATTATTATTTTGGGATGGGAAGGATTCAGTACTAGTCCGTGGCCTGCTCGATCTCCGGACTACAACTCATGTGACCTTTCTCTTCAAAGAAAAAGTATTTCTAAACACAAATATGGAGACAGCTAACGAGATGGAAAAATTAAATATTCCACACTGCCGAGAGTATCGAGAATAATGAAATTTTAAGAGCTACGCAAAACGTACAAAAAAGAGCAGAGACATGCTACATTCGCTTCGCCCCACTTTGTCTCGCTACTCTCCGATCCCGCGCTCCCCACCCAGTAGGCGGCGCCTACGCTGCCTTCCGTTGTAGCCACGCGCTGATTGGCAAACTTTAGCAATTTATAGCGTAAAAAATAAAGCTCAGATAAAAAAATGGCTCGGGACTTTTCGATTTAGTTTGTTGTCCTGCACCTGATGGTGTGCTTCGTATACGTTTGTTTAGTTACACCCTGTATATATATATGTATGTATGTATGTATGTATTCATACATGTATATAAATACAAGAAATGTATATATAGACGCATACAGATGTGTGCAAATATATTCTGGGTACTATATGATGTAACTTTCTAAAAGTTACAATCTATGCAGTATAGCTCTTTTTTTCCAATCGATATAATCGACGGTTATATAATAACAATGTATTATTTATGTAAATATATATAATGAGTATATATATATATATATATATATATATATTCATATAAGTGAATGTTGATATATATGTAACAGCATTTATTATACTCACACACATATGACCAATATTGTGTTCATGCGATAAAGGCAGACATACATATCTATATATGTGTCTGTACTGTTATCTATACGCTTTATGACGTGACGTTTTTACGCCCGTCACAGGGCCGGCACGGCCCGGCCGAGGAAGGGTCGAGAGAGGGCGGATTTTGGTCGGCGAGCGACGAACTTTTCTTCGTCGACTCGCCTTTAGTTATTTAAGTCCCGTAGATCTACCGAGTGGAAGTGAGTGGTCGGAGAAGGCCCTAATGTATCGAAGGGAGCAGCCATCGTGGGATGGCGGAATTTGCAGCAAGAGTGTACGATCTGGGTGGAAGCGGTGCGCTCGGGGACGCCGGGTAACACGGTGAAGTAAGGTATTTATTGTAAAATAAATAGAATAAAAACGCAAGGGCCCGTTACTGCCGGATACGTTTTACAGCCTCGGATAGCGGCCGGAACTAAGCGGAGGAGCACATAAAAAGTTACCGACATCTCGAGACAGGGATGGCTACTCCAGTGGGCCGCCGGCACCGTTCCGAAGAGAGCGGAACCCTCGGAGACTGATCACCTCTCGGCGGGTTCCCCAGCAAGTCGACAGCCATTAGAGAAGGAGAGAAGCAGTTATTCGGAACTTGCAGCGAACAGCCACATTATCCGCACCAACATTCCGAAAAGTACTGAGAGCAGTTTCGAAAATACCGGGGCAACGAGGCCCACAAGGATCGACTATCGTCGACAGAGGATCAAGGATCGATTATAGGCGGCGCGCGCAGCGCCACCGACGCCGGCTACCGGCGTGCCGTGAGCCCAGAGTCGTACACTGTTCGACGAGACTGCGGCGTGCGAACCACGTGAGACACCGACGGACGACAGAATATTGTAAGGCCACCACTTCAAAGTCTCGGTAAGAGCGAACTCGGCGGGGACTCGCGTCTCTAGTAACACGGCTAAAATTTTTATCGATATTATTGTTAATTACTTTCGTTACCGAGCACTCGGGAGTGTGCGAAACGCGAGGCCCGTACCGAGATTCGCCATTAAAATAAGAATTGCGCCACCTCTCTCTCTCTCCGTGGAGAGCCGTACCGAGTCGACAGTCCAGAATATTGTGAATAAATGTTAGTGTAATTAATTATCAAGTTTCGTTCTTCTGATTGTCTTGTGTCGAGTCGTTGAGTCTTGTAATTTGGGAATGTCTTTCTCCCCCGCCTCCTCGATTGAAATATAATCCGGGATATGTTCCCCTCGGTAGCGATAAATATCGAACCATAATTGTGTTGTAACACCTCGAGTGTCGAGGATCTACCGAGTCACGAGGCCGTAAATAAGTAATGTTAAACCGCAATCAATTTTCTAATATGAAATATATTTATTTAACTTTTATTTAAGTATGTCAATGTGCCGATTTAATGACTCTCCTTCTCTTCGAAGCCCCGAGTACGATTCCCAGCATTAAGAATCCCGCCCCTCTGCCAATTAAGAAACTGAGTTACCGAGCTTAAGCCGTCACTGTCGTAGAATTAATTATCGTGTTATTTTGAGTGGTGCGGCCTGACCGTACCTGGCGCCCAAGCAATCTGTCGAATTTTTGTGTGTAGAGATACCGAGAAAAGTGACGAAGTTGCGCGGCACTAGAAGGAAAAGTCCGTTGCAGCTTCGATACTCTTAGATACACGCGAGTGTGTGTGTGTGTGTGTGTATGTGTGTGTGTGTGTGTGTGTGTGTGTGTGTGTGTGTGTGTGTGTGTGTGTGCGTGCGAAGCGATAGAGCAGTAAAATATATATAATGTTGTCTAATTTCAACATATTGAACACAATATATGCTCTTTCTTTTAAAAATAGTACTGTCGATAATGGTAGAACTAAAATTGTCGGTAATTATCGATTTTATCGACAATTTTAGTTCTGCTTAGATGAGGGCGCTAACCCGTCGGAGTTCGACCGTGGCTTTAGGATCCCCTTAAAAGTTACGACGTTTCGACCATATGGTTGTGGTCCTTTTCAAGTAAATTAATACAATTAATAATTAAACTTATATTTCTAAACGGTTTGAATATGCATAGATTAAATTGGATATAAAAAGAGTACATACGTTATAAAATGTAAGAGATAAGCATGTTCAAATAAAAATTTGCTCACATGTTGTCAACATTAAAAGGAGGGAACATTGAGTCAGTATGAAACTTTGTCAATAACTAAATATATTAACTTAGAAAATGTGTTACACGACCTTTATTATTTTATCATAAATATTATTTAAACTCTCCGTGCCCTTTTGAAGATTAATTGTATTCTTAAATTTTTTAATGTAAAACATTTCCGCGATTTCTCTCTTTCGCACATGTTTCTCATTATGTAATACATTGAGTTTTGTCCAATCTCTCTCTCTTGAGACGACAAACTTAAAAAGGACTACAACCATATGGTCGAAACGTCGTAACTTTTAATAAAGTGTAAAAAATTTGTGCTAGTTTGGTCGATTATTTTTAATACTGATCCTTTAAAAGTAAAAGGTTAAATAAATTTAAATTAATTTTTCTCGCAAATGCTTGAAAGTTGCATCGAATGGCTTTAACTGTGATTAGTAAGAGGGTAGTAGTGTAACATATATTAAGCTCATTAAAATCGGAGAGGACACATCCGGAGTCTCCTCTTGTAAGTTAAATTCATTTTTATATAAATCATATAATATTTGCGCAGTACAGCAATTTTCACTAATTCTCACAGTCTCAAAATGGGTTTTAAGTTCTAAATATTGATTAATTATTCTAAACACAGCCTTTTCAATAGACAACCATCTCGTTTTACAACATTTTACAATCTTTTTGGGTTCACAACCATCATTAATTGCTTTATATATATTTCTAAAATGTTCTTGTCTGGTATGTGATTTTGAAAACCATGTATAAGTTTCTGAGATCATAAATTCAATATTTCTTGGTAATGTTTCAGCAGAAGCATGTGACACAGCTAATTTAAGCGAATGGCATACGCGTTTAATTAATATTAAATGAGGAACATTAAGTTTCAATTTTTGGTACAAACCATTATTAATGCCTACCATTATAGTAGCAATACCTATTAGATTAGATAAGGGCAGTTTATACAATGCCAAAGTATTTTTAACTGCATTTGCAATTGATTCTGCATCACAAGTAGGTAACTATTAAAGTTAAAAAAGTTGAAACAATTTTACCATTAATATTATCAAAATAATTTATACCAATCCCCAAAACTTTTTTATTGTAAGATCTGTTGATTCATCTAAGAATAAACTAAATTTATTAAAACCAGTACTGAGTGAATGCAACAAATCAAACTGAAAATGAGGATATATATAATACTCATTGAATTATACCACTACATTTTGTTCTATGAATCTTCAATTGAACAGCTGTTTCAGATTCTTCAAATATATTACGGCACAGTTCTCCAAGGTGATCAATAGGCATAATTGCTGAATGCATACAAACATACAAACATAGCCAATTTACCTTCTGTGGCTGCTATCTCTTGATTTTTTGGGGGGAATTCAATATTTTGTTTTTCAACAGAAATAAATGGAGATGACGTTTTTATATGTTTCACACTTTTTAGATGATTGTTGATATTAGTTAATTTGACATTGATTGTACACTTGCAGTATTTGCATGCAGCTCTTGTTGGATCATCATTAATAGGCAGGAGCCAACTTTTGTATGTATTTTCCTTTAGCCAAGATATTCGAAATATTTGTTTATACAGCTTTGGTGGCATCTTTGTAGGTTATAAACCTAATAAAAAGTTAAAATAAATATATACAAATAAATAATAACGCATAATTCTTAAAATAATATAAAACTTTCTTATAAAAGTTAGTAAAGCTGAATTTAACTTAGATTAAGTCTAAATTTATTGCTTATGAATGGCCAAAAACATAGCCAAGTTTTCTGAACCAATTATGGCTGGATTTCGTAAAGCGCATGCGCATTTATCTATAGTACATGTTACGTATACTATAGAAAATGCGCGCATATGCGCTTTACCGACGCCAGCCTATATATAAAGTCTCTAATTAAAACTTTTTAAAAAGTCAAGTTTATTATAAAAAAAAATCCGTCGTTTTAGTTCTCTAATAATCCAGAAAAAAAGCTAATCACTGAATACGCTAAACATAACTTTTTACACCCTTACTGTGACGTGACGTTTTTACGCCCGTCACAGGGCCGGCACGGCCCGGCCGAGGAAGGGTCGAGAGAAAGGACGAATTTTGGGTCGGCGAGCGACGAACTTTTCTTCGTCGACTCGCCTTTAGTTATATAAGTCCGATAGATTTACCGAGTGGAAATGAGTGGTCAGAGAAGGCCCTGATGTATCGAAGGGAGCAGCCATCGTGGGATGGCGGAATTTGCAGCAAGAGTGGACGACCTGGGTGGAAGCGGTGCGCTCGGGGACGCCGGGTAACACGGAGAAGTAAGGTATTTATTGTCCATAAATAGAATAAATACGTAAGGGCCCGTTACTGCCGGATACGTTTTACAGCCTCGGATAGCGGACGGAGTTAAGCGGAGGAGCACATCAAAAGGTACCAACATCTCGAGACAGGGATGGCTGCTCCAGTGGGGCCGCCGGCACCGTCCCGAGGAAAGCGGAACCGTCGGAGACTGATCACCTCTCGGCGGGTTCCCTCGCAAATCGACAGCCAGTAGAGAAGGAGAGAAGCAGTTATTCGGAACGTGCAGCGAGCAGCCACATTATCCGCACCAACATTCCGAAAAGTACCGAGAGCAGTTTCGAAAATACCGGGGCAACGAGGCCCACAAGGATCGACTATCGTCGACAGAGGATCAAGGATCGATTATAGGCGGCGCGCGCAGCGCCACCGACGCCGGCTACCGGCGTGCCGTGAGCCCAGAGTCGTACACTGTTCGACGAGACTGCGGCGTGCGAACCACGTGAGACACCGACGGACGACAGAATATTGTAAGGCCACCACTTCAAAGTCTCGGTAAGAGCGAACTCGGCGGGGACTCGCGTCTCTAGTAACTCGGCTAAAATTGTTATCGATGTTATTGTTAATTACTTTCGTTATCGAGCACTCGGGAGTGTGCGAAACGCGAGGCCCGTACCGAGATTCGCCATTAAAGTAAGAACTGCGCAGCCTCTCTCTCTCTCCGTGGAGAGCCGTACCGAGTCGACAGTCCAAAATATTGTGAATAAATGTTAGTCTAATTAATTATCAAGTTTCGTTCTTCTGATTGTCTTGTGTCGAGTCGTTGAGTCTTGTAATTTGGGAATGTCTTTCTCCCCCGCCTTCTCGATTGAAATGTAATACGGGATATGTTCCCCTCTGTAGCGATAAATCTCGAACCATAATTGTTTTGTACTACCTCGAGTGTCGAGGATCTACCGAGTCACGAGGCTGTAACTAAGTAATGTGAAACTTCAATCCATTTTCTAATATGAAATATATTTATTTAACTTTTATTTAAGTATTTCAATGTGCCGATTCAATGACTCTCCTTCTCTCCGAAGCCCCGAGTACGATTTCCCGCATTAAGAATCCCGCCCCTCTGCCAATTAAGAAACTGAGTTACCGAGCTTAAGCCGTCACTATCGTCGAATTAATTATCGTGTTATTTTGGAGTGGTGCGGCCTGACCGTACCTGGCGTCCAAGCAATCTGTCGAATTTTTGTGTGTAGAGATACCGAGATAAGTGACGAAGTTGCGCGGCACTAGAAGGAAAAGTCCGTTGCAAATTTGGCGCCCAACGTGCGGCCCGAGGGAAAATTATTTTTAACCTCGGTTAATTAAGAAATTTGAGACTTGGGTTAAGCGACGGAGATAAGGAGAGGAGTCAGGAGAGAGATAGGAGATTTCTTTGTGTTGGCTATCGCCATCGCACAGCCGTTCCATATTCCCCGAACATTTTCCGTTTACTTTATTGTTTCCTCGTTTCTTTTCTTTTCTTTTTATGTGTTATTTATGTGTATTTTTCGTATGTATTTATTTGATTGATATATTTTGAGCTGGGAAAAAGATTTTCCTGTGAGACGGTTCTTGCCGAGACGAGTAAACCCCGAATTTAGAGTGCCATCGCGTATACATTGTTTCTCCCTCGAGGCGAAAAACCGCTGCGCGGGCTCGAGCACGCATTCCATTGAAGCTCGCGCGCGGCACGGTAAACACCGCGTATCGGTTACCTACAATAATATTGTGTGTCCTTATACGTTCCTTTGCGACTCGATGTGTGATATAGATTATTCGGGTAGAGCCTTCGCGGTGTCGGAGATTGTATAGTATTAGGAATAAAATTTTCGACAAGAATATTCGCCTAACGGGGACGTGGTAATTTAAGGATATATATATACTTTTTTTTTCTTTCTCTCTCGCTTCAGTTCTATTTTCTGTTTGGAATAACGTTACATCTTTTCATTCGATAATTTTTTTTCTGTTATATGAATCTTATCTTTAGTAATAAAATATTTAGAATAACGAAGTGGAATCGAAGGATTCTTTCGGGTGATATATTTTCTTTTCTCCCGATATATTTTTTTTCTTCTCTCTTTCGGGGTCCCCGCGCGTACAGTTTTCGTGAGCATTCCGACTTTATCGGATACATTGGAATGGTTAGGCATAATAATTTCTTTTATTATTATATGTGTGAGTTATCGAGTGTTTTTGAATGAATCACCAAGGATACTCCCGTAATATTTAGACGCTCGAGACAGAGGAGCTGTCTCTCTATTTGAAACGGAACGATTGAGATCGCGGTTGCGGAATTTGATGTGTGTTGGGTCGCGTTGTGTTGGCGAGGTCGCATAATAGGGAGATAATATTTATTTGAGAGTCGGAACTCGACGATCTCGCGGGACGACAAAATATTTCAAGCGTACTGGTTCCGTCTCTTATCGCTCGGTGACGTCCGCGCTGGGTTTAATAACGAGAGATACGCGTTGACTATCGACAATATTTCTTTCTCTCGCGATATTTCGCAATAATGACCACTAAGGAGAGCCTGGGATGGATATGCGCCCTTAAGATGGACGAGCTGAAAAGGGAACTCGCAGCTAGGGGATTATCAGTAAAAGGGATTCTCCCCACCCTCCGGAGTAGACTGCTTAGATTCGAGGCCGCGAACTTAGCCGGGAAGGAACACGTATCTACCCCCGAGATATCCGATAATTCCTCCGATGACGAACAGAAAGAGGAAGAGGGGGCGGTCGGGAGGGAGCCTAGGCAGATACCGAGACGACCCCTGACACGGGTGGAGGTCCCGACACCTCCAAAGTTGCGAAGGGCCCTTAACCCACGACTACTTCGCGGTAGGGCAAATACGGCAATGGACGCGTATAATATTATGAGGAAGTGGAACCTCAACTTCTCCGGGGCCCGGGATGGGGAAGCGGAAGGTTTCCTAATTAAAATAGAGCAGGGTCGTCAATTAATTCCTTTAGACGATGAGGAAATTTTTAAATGTCTGCCCTTCTTTCTATCGGGCACCGCGGCTCACTGGTTCCGATTAAACCGACATCTTTGGCATACTTGGGGAGCCTTTGAGGCCGCATGGCGTTCGCGTTTCGGTTGTCCAAATTTTCAGTTCATGTTAAGGGATGAAATAATGCACCGGAAACAAGGGGAAGATGAGCCGGTGGCGGATTATATAACCTGTATGCAGGCTTTATTCGAACGCCTAGACCCCACATGGAATCTAGGCGAGCAACTGAACTACGCCCACCGAAATATGCTACCGAGATTGCGCGTCGCGGTACGCTGTACCGAGATTTACGACTTTCGCTCGTTGGAAACGTTGGCCTCTCAGGTAGAGGAATGCTATGACCTCGACAAGCTACCGGTCGCGACGCGTTCTATTTTCCCGGAACGCTTCCGAGGGAAGCCCTCCGCGAACGTGATATCGGACGCCAATTTCGAGCCTAAACCCTCAACTTTCGCCGCGAATAATACCCGGTTAGCCGAATTAAAATGCTGGAACTGTGAGGGGAAGGGACACCGATCGCGAGACTGTAGGCAGGCGCGAAATCTCCACTGCTATCGGTGTGGGAAGAAACAGCACACGCTGCGTACCTGTCCTAACTGTTCGGGAAACGGGGGCGGGAGTCGGTAGAACGGGTCCTAACGACTCCAGTGGAGAAGACCCGCGAAAATGTAAATTCAGCAGGCATTCAGTCGTACGTTACGTTAGATGATACCGAGTTTCCGCCATTGCAGTATTTCAATATACAAATACGAGGAAAACCGTTGACCGCCCTGGTAGACTCCGGTTCTAGTAGAACGCTCTTCGGAAGTGAAGGAATTCAATTGATCAGATCTCTCAAAATACCCGTATCGCGATACCGAGACGGACAAATAAGGACAGCCAACGGCCAAATAGCGCGAATCAGCGAAATTTGCGAAGTACCCCTCCGGTTAGGCGACGTCGAGCATAAACTTATGGTAGGATTGTTACCGGATCTAGCAGTTTCCTGTATTGTCGGGATGGATTTTTTGTGCAAATTTGGCATAGGATTAGATTTAGCAAGATCCGAGTGGTTCTTTTCGCGGCAACCTACCGTCCGCCATCAGTTCGATTCTACCGAGGGAACCAATTATACGTGCAGCGGACTACCCGAACTCACCATCACCCAACGAGAAAAGTTAGACGAATTTTTAAAAGAGACCGTTCCGATACCGAGCGAAAATCCGGGGGTAACGTCACTTACAGAACACCGTATCGACACCGGATCTAATAGGCCGGTCAAACAACGTTGCTATGTAGTTTCTCCGCGAATACAGGAAGCCATACGCGAAGAAGTAGATAAGATGTTACGCGCAGGTATAATCGAGCCTTCGTTCAGTGAATGGTCAAACCCGGTGGTGATGGTGAAGAAGTCTAACGGGAAGTACCGATTCTGTCTAGATTTTAGAAAGGTAAACGAGATCTCGAAAAAAGACGCATACCCTCTGCCTAACATGAATAGTATTTTGGACAAACTTCGGGCGGCACATTACATTTCGACTCTCGATCTCAGTCAGGCCTACTTTCAGATCCCTTTAGCGAAAGGAAGTAGGGAAGTCACCGCGTTCAGCGTCCCGGGTAAGGGGCTGTATCAATTCAAACGGATGCCGTACGGGCTCACCGGAGCCCCGGCCACGTTTCAGAGATTGTTGGATAAATTAATCGGTCCGGAGATGGAACCATTCGCGTTCGCGTATTTGGATGATATAATTATCGCGACTCCTACTTTTGAAGAACATTTAGTTTGGCTGAAGCGAGTCTTAGCAAAAATAACTGCAGCGGGTCTGACGATCAATCCGGAGAAGTGTGAGTTCTGCAAGTCCCAGGTAAAGTACCTTGGTTTTATCGTTCAGAGGGAGGGACTCACAGTTGATCCGGAAAAGACGCAACCCGTTTTAGAGTTCCCGATACCGAGAAACATCCGACAACTCAGACGTTTCCTAGGAATGGCCTCTTGGTACCGCAGATTCATACCCGTTAGCCACGATTACGGAACCGTTGACCCGTCTACTTAAGAAAAATAAGCGATGGGAGTGGGGGATAGAGCAGTCTAACGCGGTGCAATCTATTAAAGAACACCTCACAACTGCCCCGGTTTTAGCATGTCCGGATTTCGAAAAACCTTTCGTGTTACAAACAGACGCCAGCTCGGTAGGAGCTGTTTTGACGCAATCTTTTGGGGAGGGGGAGAGAGTGATCGCTTTCGCGAGTCGAGCCCTCGCGGACCCCGAGAAAAAGTACTCTGTTACCGAGCAGGAGTGTCTAGCCGTTGTGTGGTCCATTAAGAAATTTAGACCGTATCTAGAGGGCTACCGGTTTACCGTCATAACCGACCACAGTAGCCTGAGATGGCTCCATAATTTAAAAAAACCCACGGGCAGGCTAGCGAGGTGGGCCCTCGAGTTGCTAGAATACGACTACGAGATCGTACATAGGAAAGGCGCACTACACCATGTACCTGACGCCTTATCGCGAAGTCACAAGGGGGAAGTTAATGTTGCTTTGATCGCGCCGGCCGAAATCGTCGATATCCCGGATACCGAGAGTACAGATAAATGGTACAAGCGACGGTACGTACAGGTAGTACAAGAGCCGGAGCGATACAATCAGTGGAGAGTCCTAGACGAGCGATTGTATTTCCTAAGATCGAAACCGGTTATCTCAGAGATAGTGGAGGATTTGGATAGGTGGAAGCTGGTATTACCTTGCGAATTGAGGGGGGAAGCGTTACACGAAGCGCACGATGTTCCCCAATCCGGACACCTCGGTATCGATAAAACTTATCAGCGTCTGGCAGTATCATACTATTGGCCGCAAATGTTTAGAGACGTAGTCAAATACGTAAAGAGATGCGATACGTGCCAAAGAACTAAGGTCGAGCAAGCCAACCCTGCGGGACTTATGGGTAGACGGATCCCGGAAGCGCCGTGGACGATAGTCGCAGCGGATATTATGGGGCCGTTACCCCGGAGTAAATCGGGATTTCAGTATCTCTTGGTGATTCAAGATCTATTCACCAAGTGGATAGAGTGTAAGACGCTTAGATCGGCGAACGGACCAAAAATAAGGGAGGCTCTCGAAGATCTAGTAATTTCGCGATGGGGAACTCCAAAATTTCTAGTAACTGATAACGGTACCGAGTTTGTGAATCGAGTCATAAGCGATTTCGCCGACAGTCATAAGATAACTCACACGACAGTTCCCGCGTATCACCCTCAAGCGAATCCCGTAGAGAGGGTGAATCGGATTTTAAAAACTATGATCGTCGCGTTTATCGATAGAGACCATAGAGAATGGGATAAACATATTGCCGATTTTAGATTTGCCTATAACACAGCCGTGCATTCCTCGATAGGAACATCGCCGGCCTTTTTGAATCTGAGGCGAGAATTAGTACCGAGGGAAAGGTTGCGAGACCGAGGTAACGATATGACTCAGGTCGAAGCAGCAGACCCCGCGGTTTGGGCCGATAGAATGAACCGCCTCCAGGCGATGCAGGAATGGGTTACCGAGAATTTAGAGGGGGCACACCAAAGGCAAGCGTCGTATTATAATCTGCGGCGCCAGCCCCGCGTTTTCCGTACGGGGGAGCTCGTACTGAAAAAACAGCACGTTCTGTCTTCCGCCGCGCATAACTTCGCGGCGAAATTGGCACCTAAATTCGAGGGTCCCTTCCGAATCGGCAAGAAGCTATCCACCGTAGTCTACGAGTTGACTCGCCTAGAGGGTCGACCGTAGGCAAAATCCATGTTCAAGATCTTAAACCGTATCACATCCCTGATCCCGACTAGCTTTTCCTCGAGATGGATCCCGCCCGGGCCGTGTGGCAGCGCTTCCTGTGGAGGTACGACCACCTCGTAGCCTACATTGGTGAGAGCTACCCCAAGTTCTGGAGCGACGTGGCGGACGTCGGAGAGACGATCCGTGGCCTACGGGTAACCACGCGAGGAGCGGTGGTACGGACATTCCCGTCCACCGGAGAAACGGGCACTCAGACCGCTCTCTCGGGACGGGAGATCTACCGCCGCCCGGAGGGTCGCAGCGTCGGGCTGCAGGTCCGATTACTGCCGTGGCAGACGGGACGGGCAGTCCAGACGGACTGGGTATCCCGGAGGGATAGAGCCACTCAGGTGGACCCCCCGGGGTCAACCGATAGGGCCACGCAGACGGATCTAGCCCAGCCGTCCCTGATACCGAGGGGGAGAGCCAGAGGTTCCGGCGGGCCGCCGATTACTGAGGAGTTACCACGCGGCTGCTGGAACTGCGACGGCCGCCACCGAATGGCAGCCTGTCTACAGCCGCGAAGAGCGGATTTTTGTTACGGGTGTGGGCGCGCCGGAGAGACGGTGCGCTCCTGCCCGCGATGCGGACCCACGTACGAGCCAAACGCTCCCTCGCAGGATGACAGAGGCCCGCGGAGGACCCAAACCGAGGAGCGGAGAGGAGGGCGCCGCAGAGAGTCGCGTCCCACACCTTACCCCTCCTGGCCCTAACCCAAGGGACATTTTTTTGTTTGTTCGTCTTATTTTATTTTTTTTTGTTTGTTTCCGGTTACCCCTCTCTAGTCGAGGCCTCTTTGTTTTTTTTCTCCACCCCCCCTATCGGCTGTGGTAAAGGAGGCCCCAAAGTACGAGGGTACCGATAGTTTTTTTTGTTTTTTTTATATATAGTTTGTACAATATATTTGATAATTTATATATAGTTTGTACAATCTACGCGGAGACGCAATAAAAGTGTATCCTTCAGTTGTTGTATTTAACTCTAGACCCCCTGAATCATTTAAATAAGAATGGTCGTGCTCTCGAATCTCTGTGTAGAAATATAGGGACTTAGACGGTACCGGAAGCTCCCGGAGGGAATTGGCGAGAGCGCTTAGTTCTGGTGAAGTTTGGCAGTCATGGGAAAAATTGGTGTTTTGGCTTCGGATTGGTGGTCATCGACGTGCGTCGGTGTCCAAGACCGCCTCGGTCCTCCTCGGGAAGGGGGGAGTTGTGACGTGACGTTTTTACGCCCGTCACTGGGCCGGCACGGCCCGGCCGAGGAAGGATCGAGAGAAAGGACGAATTTTGGGTCGGTGAGCGACGAACTTTTCTTCGTCGACTCGCCTTTAGTTATTTAAGTCCCGTAGATTTACCGAGTGGAAGTGAGTGGTCAGAGAAGACCCTAATGTATCGAAGGGAGCAGCCATCGTGGGATGGCGGAAAATGCAGCAAGAGTGGACGACCTGGGTGGAAGCGGTGCGCTCGGGGACGCCGGATAACACAATCAAGTAAGGTATTTATTGTAAAATAACTAGAATAAATACGCAAGGGCCCGTTACTGCCGGATACGTTTTACAGCCTCGGATAGCGGACGGAACTAAGCGGAGGAGCACATCAAAAGGTACCGACATCTCGAGACAGGGATGGCTACTCCAGTGGGGCCGCCGGCACCGTCCCGAAGAAAGCGGAACCGTCGGAAACTGATCACCTCTCGGCGGGTTCCCTCGCAAGTCGACAGCCAGTAGAGAAGGAGAGAAGCAGTTATTCGGAACGTGCAGCGAGCAGCCACATTATCCGCACCAACATTCCGAAAAGTACCGAGAGCAGTTTCGAAAATACCGGGGCAACGAGGCCCACAAGGATCGACTATCGTCGACAGAGGATCAAGGATCGATTATAGGCGGCGCGCGCAGCACCACCGACGCCGGCTACCGGCGTGCCGTGAGCCCAGAGTCGTATACTGTTCGACGAGACTGCGACGTGCGAACCACGTGAGACACCGACGGACGACAGAATATTGTAAGGCCACCACTTCAAAGTCTCGGTAAGAGCGAACTCGGCGGGGACTCGCGTCTCTAGTAACTCGGCTAAAATTGTTATCGATGTTATTGTTAATTACTTTCGTTACCGAGCACTCGGGAGTGTGCGAAACGCGAGGCCCGTACCGAGATTCGCCATTAAAGTAAGAACTGCGCAACCTCTCTCTCTCTCCGTGGAGAGCCGTACCGAGTCGACAGTCCAAAATATTGTGAATAAATGTTAGTCTAATTAATTATCAAGTTTCGTTCTTCTGATTGTCTTGTGTCGAGTCGTTGAGTCTTGTAATTTGGGAATGTCTTTCTCCCCCGCCTCCTCGATTGCAATGTAATACGGGATATGTTCCCCTCGGTAGCGATAAATCTCGAACCATAATTGTTTTGTACTACCTCGAGTGTCGAGGATCTACCGAGTCACGAAGCTGTAACTAAGTAATGTGAAACTTCAATCCATTTTCTAATATGAAATATATTTATTTAACTATATTTATTTAACTTTTATTTAAGTATTTCAATGTGCCGATTCAATGACTCTCCTTCTCTCCGAAGCCCCGAGTACGATTCCCCGCATTAAGAATCCCGCCCCTCTGCCAATTAAAAAACTGAGTTACCGAGCTTAAGCCGTCACTATCGTCGAATTAATTATCGTGTTATTTTGGAGTGGTACGGCCTGACCGTACCTGGCGCCCAAGCAATCTGTCGAATTTTTGTGTGTAGAGATACCGAGAAAAGTGACGAAGTTGCGCGGCACTAGAAGGAAAAGTCCGTTGCAACTGACACATAATTAAGGTAGATCTAGCGGAAAATACCCTAAGTTGGCAACAGTTGCACTGTAGGATTTTATTGGTGTGTGCTGTGTGTGAACCGGTCTGGTCGGACTTGAGTCGTAGTAGTACAATAAAATAGTATCTGAAAATGGCAAAACGGATAGACAAGTCAATTTTTTGAGGGTGAGTAGAAAGTCATAGGAGATGCCCGAATTCACAAAGTTCCAACAAAATTTCCCTGTGCGTCGGCGGCCATCTTAAAAATAGGGGTAAATTTGGATATCTCGGCTCTTGTTGGTCAAATTAAAAAAATTTTTTTTTAGTTTTGTAGGGAAAAATATTTGCTACAACTTTTGTTTGAAAAATTTTTTAATAGCTGTCAAGGAAAAAAGTTACAACCAAAAAAGTGCCGTCAATTAGGGGTGAACATTTTTATTGACAATTATATTGCCCCCTGTTGATTTTATCAAAAAAATATTCAAATAAAACTTGTAGAGGACTCAATTCTCTACAATTTTCGTATATCCGCTTTTGCAGTGACTCAACAAATACCAGAGATAGAGGGCGTCAAAGTTAAACAAAAAAAAAAAAAATCGTACTTTCGCGGCAGGCATTACATAAATATTTTTTCACGAAATTTCACGAAAATGAGCGAGTGTTTTATTTGTGGGAAAGCGCTGAGCGACGGCAAAATTACTGTCGCTCAAAAAAGAGGTGTGCAAACTTTACATTCGTTTGTTATTAAGAGGAGCGACGAGGAACATGCGCGCATGCTGGAGAACGTCGACAACATCGCAGTGCACGTGCTCTGTCGAAAAGCATACATCAACGAGAGAATGCAGTGGCTATTCGTCGTCGGAGCAACTGTGCTGTCTCGACCTCAGAATCATCTCCATCTTCTCCGTCGTCATCGCAATCTTCGAACCATCCACCGGCATTCGATTTTGAAAAAAGTTGCCTTTTCTGCGCCGAAGTAATTGATGAGGGATTTATAAAACAGCAAAAATCATTGCCTGTTGACAGACGAAGAAAAATTTGTGAAGTGAAAAGTAATTCCATACGAGATACAATTTTCAAGCATTTGAATGATCGCAAAGATGATTTTGCCCAGGGCGTAATGAACCGTATCCGTCCTATTTCGGATCTGAATGTGGTTAAAGCGCGATATCACCACGATTGCTGTCATCGTTTTACTTTTCCGGTCAAAGAAAAAAAAACAAGTCGAAGGATATTGATACAGCCATGGAGTATATTTACTCTTTTCTTGCTGAAAATTCAGACGAATGCCAATTTACGATCAGTGAATTGATGAGCCAAATCGAAGGAGATTATCACCCAGATTCTCGTACGGTTAAAGCGCGATTGAAGCAAGAATACGAAGATGACATATTGATTTTCGAAATGAATCGGCGCGAGTCTGTCGTTTGCTTTCGGAATACTGGTCATAAGTTGCTCGCCGAAGACTGGTATCAAAATAAAAATCCAAATCCAGAAGATGAAAAATTGCGCGTAATTCGAGAAGCTGCTGCCATTATTGTTCAAGATGTACGTTCACGGGTTTATGATACAAAACATTATCCCTCTCCAGATAAATTAATGGAAAATGCTGATGACGCTGTTCCTGAAACTCTTCGCGTTCTTCTTTCAGAAATGATTGAAAAAAAGAAACGGGGTGACTCCAAGATGTGGCAAAGAAAGTGCACATCGATCGCACATTCAATTATATCTGCCATTCGTCCTCGATCTTTTGTTTCATCAATACTTCTTGGAGTTGGTGCCTTCTTGTACAAAAAATTCGCCTCTTGAAATTTGATCGACATTCTATCATCATTGGGTTTTTCAGCTTCTTACAGCGAAATTTGCATGTTCGAAGCAGCTTGTGTCACACGTTCCCCGCGCGAACCTTTGCCATCTGCCTTCTCTCAGTGTTTGATAATGCAGATTTTAATATCAATTTGATATGGCACTTTTCATGTGATGGGCGGAATTCACTGCTTAATCCCTTTCAACGCCATCAAACCTGACACTGCGATGGAACGTACCTTCAGTAAAAAGAATTACGCTTCTATTGAAGATTCCGGAGTAATTGCAATAGCTACGTATGGGACAGCAAAATCTCAAGGTCTTAAAACGCTGAAAGTTGCCGATGTGATGAGCGCTTGTGGGAATGAGCAAGACATTATGCCAACGCCGACCGACATGGTATGGTTGTACGGAAAATGGGCCCACGTTGACAATGTTCCCGGTTGGAACGGTTTCATGGAAAACGTCACTGCTAATCGTCCTTATGAGAAATCAAAAATAATTTGTCTCCCTTTTATTACTGGTATTCCTTCCAACTATGACACCATATTTACGTCGCTCCTCGAAGCCGCTCGTTTAGGTCGCTCCTGTGGTCAGGAAACAATTTTTGTAACATTCGATCAGCCGTTATATTGGAAGGCGCGCGACATTGTTGCTTGTGCTGATGAATCCGAGCTCGGTAATGTTATCGTCAGACTTGGCGGATTCCATCACCTGATGTCCTACCTTGGCGCGATAGGTACGATAATGGCCGGCAGTGGACTCGATGCTGCATTGAAAACTATTTATGCAGAGAATAGCGTTCAGAAAATGTTAGACGGTCACGCATACAGCAGAGCAGTTCGTGCTCATATGTTAGTCCATTTGTGTTTGTCAAAAATCATTATGGATGCGGCTGAATTCACAGACGAGGAACGGAATGAAATTGATTTGTTGCTGACCGACATAGATCAAAGTGTCATCCTGGACGCCGTTGACAACGCGTATGTCCAACGCATTTGCGCAGAATTCAACAAACAGCTGACACTAATGGAACAAAAGAGCCCTACCGCGAAGCTGTGGATTCAATACTTCCGGATGGTTACATTGATGAAACAGTTCATTGAGGCTGAGCGTTTCGGCAACTGGATTCTTCATTTAAACACAATTCTAAAAATGATTCCTTTCTTTCACGCTAGCGGTCACTTTCTCTATGCGAAGAGCGCTCATCTGTATCTGCAGGATATGGAGTGTTTAGAGGAAAAAATGTCTGCACATGAATTTCATAAATTTACTGTCTGGCTATTTTACAATCCGATGGTCTGACAAATTTTGGTGTGGGATCATGACAGACATGGCAATTGAGCAAACGCTTATGCGCTCGTTTAAGGTTAAAAGTGGATTGACCCAGGGCGGTAGAATGAACGACACTTCGCAGAGAAAATGGACCATAGGAGCCATTTACATGCAGGATGTTTGCCAAGAAGTAGAAGAATTCGCTGGGATTATTACAGGAACAAGTGAACAGCATATAGATTCAAGGCAAAGTCGAGTTTCACGCGATAATAGCGATGCTGAAAAACTTTCAATCTGGTTCGCCGCTCATGATCCCTTTCCGGAGACTAGAAATTTTATGTCCATTAGCACAGGAGATGTTAGATCTGAAATCATTAATTGCCATCGCGCCTTCGAAATTGGGATGAAAATGATGAAGAAAATAAACAGTTCTACCTACGATTCGTTGTCCTTCAAATGAAAGGATCAAGTCCTGGCCTTGGCTGCAATGAACAGTAGCTCGAAAATCCATTCCGTTTCCGTAGCTGTTAATCCTTTGCTGCTTTTTCAAAGAATTTCTCTGTTGAAGCGAAGTGGCGAAGACCTTAAAAATTTTTTCAGTTACGAACTCTCGCCGTTCCCCCTTTCTTTGTTTACTGAGGAAGGAATGAGGAAAGGAACGAAATCATCATTCTACACATCGTTTGCGCCACTGTCAGACACCCCTCAATTCGGGACGAAGCGATTCGATGTGATAGACGGGGGTTTCCTATTGCACAGGGTTATTTGGGACAGCCATTCGAACTTTGGGACAACATGCAAAAAATATGTTACCAACGTGCGTCGCCATTTTGCCAAAGACATCGTCGTCGTTTTCGTCGGTTATGCAGAAGATCCACAGTTTGCAGGCACCAAAGAGTCGGAGCGTCTTCGGCGAGCAAGGAAACAACAATCTTTGGACATAATTTTTGACGAAAATACAGTACCTACAGTATCCCAAGAAAAATTTCTGAGTAACGGAAAGAACAAAGCGCGCTTCTTTAACATGCTAACGAAACATTTACAGTTATCCGATGTTACCGTTGAACAAGCGTTGGAGGACGCGGACACACTAATTGTCAAAACTGCAATAGAAAATGCATCTTTGTACGACTCCGTCACAATTATTGGTGAAGATATTGACCTTCTCATTCTGCTCACTGGTCTAGGACAGGAAACTCCTAACGTATTTCTCCGTAAACCCGGAAAAGGAAGAACTCAGGAGGCCCTATACTCAGCAAAAAGTTTCAAACATGTTTCTGTAATCGATCACATCTTTCTTCTTCACGCGTTCACAGGATGTGATACTACTTCAGCAATTTACAATATTGGCAAAACAAAATTAATCAACATTCTCGAGAAAAACGATGGACTCCGAGAAGTTCTTTACATGTTCAAGAAAACGAAACTCGATATCGACGTCTTGACAGCAGCAGGAGAAAAAATATTTTTCGTATTGTTTGGTGGGACCGGAGAAGTGTCGCTTAATTCCCTACGATATAAGCAATTCGTTAAATCAGTGACAAAAACAAAATTCAATCTTTCCTCCTGCCTCCTACCGCAGCGGCTGCACGGCAGCACACATTCCGCGCATACCATCAAGTGCAAACCTGGCTTGACATCCACCAGGATCCAGAGGAATAAGGCTGGCGACGAACTCCATTAAGACTGGAACCAATCATGACCACCCAGGATCCAGCGGCTCCTGCGGTAATGGAATCGATATCGTGCAAATGCAAAAGAAAATGTGGAACAGCCTGTGGTTGTCGCAAAGCTGGGCTTAAATGCTCGGCAATATGCGAACATTGCAACGGGGAATCATGCACAAACATTGCACAGTTGCGGCAAGTACTCCAAGACGACGACGATTACGACAACTTCGAATTTCCCCCGGTTGACTTCAACGAAGGTACTACCAATGATTCCGAAAGTGAGGAAGTCGTCACCGAAGAGAGTCGAGATATCAATGACGATGACATCGATGAAACAAATATGCCTGGCCCATCGACAAAAAAGCAAAGACTTGCATAAAAAAATAAAATAAAATAAAATAAAATAAAATAATACGACAATTCACAACAAAACTGTGAATTTTCCCCACGAAAAATAGCATTTACTTAACACTGTGGGTATTTTATGTAAAATAACTAGACTTCGGATGTATTTTTAAATCTTTTTATATCAAGTAAGATGTGTACAAGTGAATGGTTTAATAAAGAATGATAATTGAATAAATGTTATAAACAAAATACAATCTGTTGTTAAGCATCATTAATATATGATTAGAAGTTAGTAACGAATTAATTGAATGAGGTTGGTAACAATAAAAGTTCCTAAAATAAGGCAGGAATCGGAACAGGAACGCCACAGTACTCCCCTCCCAGCGACGTACTACGTTGCGAATTTAACTCTTCTAGGACCAGAGTATGTTCTGAGTGTTCCGCATGAAGTTGTAGTAGCAGTAGTTTGATTCAATGTCGAACTAACAGGTGTCGAACTCGGTTTAGAACTCGTAGAGGGAGATTGTATGACAACTAAATCAGTCTCTCGTGGTAAGAAGGCTGGCTTAAGGCGTTCGGTAGTGATATTAACGTTCCTTCCTGAAACATCAACAGTGAACAAATTATCATCAATTCTTTTAAGAACACGAAACGGTCCAGAATAAGGAGGTTGCAGGGATTTCCTAACAGAGTCATCGCGAACCCAAACATGAGTGCAATCATAAAGATTCTTGTGAAAGAAAGGTGTCTTCTTAGAATGATGTGCAGTAGATCTTGATTTAATTTCTCTCATATAAATTCTGTGTTTTTCAATAAATATTTCAGGATCAGATGGAAAATCCTCTTCAATGAAAAATTCTCCAGGAATTCGAAGTATGGAACCATAAAGCATTTCTGCTGGTGAAGCGTTTAAATCTTCTTTGAAGCAGGTGCGAAGACCAAGTAAAACAGTGGGTAAAATTTCTACCCAATTTTTATTAGAGTAACACAGGATGGCACTTTTTAATGTACGATGCCATCTTTCCAGGATTCCATTTGAAGCAGGATGATACGCAGAAGTTCTAATTCGCTCGCAACCTAATAAGTTGGTGAGAGCTCTGAAAAGTGCAGCTTCGAATTGAGGTCCTTGATCGGTAGTGATAGTATGTGGAGCGCCATATCTTGCAACCCAATGTGAATAAAAAACTGTGGAAACAGTCTCTGCAGAAATCTCAGTCAAAGGAATTGCTTCAGGCCACCTGGAAAATCTGTCGATCATAGTAAGACAGTATCTAAAATTTTTACAAGGAGGAAGCGGTCCAACAAGATCAAGATGAATATGTTGAAAACGATGATCCGGAACAGCAATCTTCTTGGGAAAATTCTTGGTATGTTTACTTACTTTCGCTCGTTGACAAGCAAGACAAGTTCTAGCCCATTCTTTAATATCTTTTCTTAAAGACGGCCAAATAAATTTCTGTTGTATCATCTTACAGGAAGAACGTGCACCTATGATGAGCCATTCCATGAACAACATCAAAAATTTTCCTTCGGAGTTGATGAGGAACATATGGACGAATATTTACAGTTGAACAGTCACAGAATATGGGAGTAGTTGAACCGGTGAGAATGAGTTTCTGTAATTTAAGAGAAGAATCAGTAAGAAGTAATTTCAATTCATCATCTTCTTTCTGAAATTCTGCTCACTCTTCTAGAGAAACTATAATTGGCATCAATATGGATTCAACTCTTGAAAGAGAGTCTGCAACAACATTATCTTTTCCAGAAATATGTTCTATATTTGTTGAAAATTGAGCAATAAAATCCAGATGACGAATCTGCCTGGGAGAAGCTTTATCTAACTTCTGTTGGAAGGCATAAATTAAAGGCTTGTGATCAGTCCGAATAATAATTTGTCGTTCTTCCAACAAATATCTGAAATGTTTGATGGCTAGATAAATTCCAAGAAGTTCTCTATCATAAGTACTGTAGTTCTTTTGAGTACTATCTAGTTTTTTGGAAAAGAAGGCAATTGGTTTATTTATTCCATCTACTATTTGTTCCAGAGAGGCTCCGACAGCGACGTCAGAAGCATCGCAAGAAAGGATAAGAGGCACAGTAGGAACAGGATGGGATAAGGTTGTGACTTTCAAAAGTTCTTCCTTACATTTATCAAATGCTTCTTCAGATTCAGCAGTCCAGATAATTGGTCTTTTGTCTTTCTTCTTACTATCTTTGAGATAATCTGTAAGTTTTGCTTGATAAGCTGCTGCATTTTTTAAACATCTCCGATAAAAGTTAATAATCCCTATGATTCTTCTCAATTCATGTACTGTTTTAGGCTTTTTATAATCAATTATTGCCTTAACTTTTTCAGATGTTGGTTTAATTCCTAGCTTGGAGACTAAATAACCAAGGAAAGGAATTTCATCTTTTCCAAAAAGACATTTGGATAAATTTATTGTCATACCAAATTGCTTAAGTCTTGAGAAAATGATATGAAGATGTTGAGCATGTTCCTCTTCATCAACAGAAGCTATAAGGATGTCATCTAAATAGCAGAAACAAAAATCAAGACCAGACAAGATTATATTCATGAGACGCTGGAAAGTCTGAGCAGCATTACGTAATCCAAAAGGCATTACAAGAAATTCAAAAAAACCAAACGGAGTAGTAACAGCTGTTTTAGGTATGTCTTCTTTAGCTACTGAAACTTGATAATAAGCTTTAACAAGATCTATTTTAGAAAATATGTTTTTTCCATGTAGAGAAACAGTAAAATCTTGGATATGAGGAAGCGGATATCTGTCAGGAATCGTTGCCGCATTTAAAGCACGATAATCTCCGCAAAGCCGCCATGTGTTTGGTTCACTCTTGGGAACCATATGAAGCGGGGCTGCCCAAGTACTGCTAGAAGGTCTGCAAATTCCTTGCTCTACCATGAAAAGAAATTCATCCTTCGCACACTTCAATTTCTCGGGTGACAATCTGCGAGGAGTAGAAGCAACTGGTGATCCTTTAGTGACGATATGATGTTCGACTTGATGGATCTTCGTCGTGGAAATCGGAGCAAAACGTGTCAGCTCAGGAAATTCAGCTAGGATCTTATTAAAAGGTGAGGCAGGAGAAGTTGTACAAACAGACAAATGATCGACTTTAGATAGTTTTCCTCTAAATGTTAGTCCGGTAACACTATCTAAAAGTCTTTTATTTTTTATATCTACTAAAATAGCATAGTAACTTAAAAAATCTGCACCTAAAATAGGTCTTTGTATGTCTGCTACACAGAATTTCCATTTAAGGCTCCTCCGCAAACCTAGATTTAAAATTAATGTTTTTGATCCATAGGTATCGATCTTGGTTCCATTGGCTGCAAAAAGTTTGAGAGAAGAAACTTGAGTTTTCTGTACAAACTTTTTGGGAAGAAATGAAACATCTGCTCCCGTATCAACTAAAAAATTTATACCAGAGGACTTATCTGAGACAATGAGACGATTATGAGGTAAACCGTTGTTATCCGTCTCAAAATCCAACGGTGCAACTAGTTTTCCTTTTCCGCAATGGATTTGGACATATCGCAAGGAATAGTGCATTTATACGCTTTGGCACCAAATTTTTTATGGTAAAAACAAATATTTTTGGTCTCTTTATTATCTTTACTATCATTTTTATTTCTAGAAGATGATCTAAATCTTTTTCCTTTGTATCTGAATTTAGATTTGCTACGAGGACGCCGAACTTCTAAAGCAGCAATTCGTTTTTCAAGAACCGCAAGACTAGAGATTTTGGCAGCTTTTTTATCTTCGGAAGAAGCAATTGTCGCAACTTGAAGGCAATTATCGCGTTCCAAAATTTTATCAGCTAATTCTGCCAGTTTAATCAAAGGACTTTCTTTGACAACAGCCAGAGTGGCTTGAACTTGATAAGGTAATCTTTGCAACCAAATTGAATGTAAAATGTTGTCAGAAATAGCACCGCCAGTTAATTGCTTAATCTCTCTTAGTAAATCTGATGGCTTTTTACCATTTAATTCAACTCCAGCTAATAATTGGCGTAATCGTTTTTCCTCCGAATCAGTAAATCGATTAATCAATAAGTTTTTAACATGAAAATATTTATCTTTTTCAGGAGGGGTTTCTATAATTTCAGAAACTGCAACTAAGGCTTGTTTGTCAAGATGTCTAATCACCGAGTTGTATTTAATATCATCGGAACGAATCCTATATAGAGAAAATTCACTCTCTAATTGAGCGAACCATAACTTAGGTTGCTTATGCCAAAAATTCGGCAACTTGAGAAGACGGAATTCGTTGGAATGGATCTCGTGTGACTGACCATGTAAGTGCTGATTATCACCAGTAAAACAGAGAGACGCAGTAGCCTGATGCTGTCGAATATCCATATCCTCTTCATTAATTGGAACTGTTGCCGTTGCAGGAGTCGCAATCGGAGATCGATCCAAGGGCATCTTAAAATTCTCCTGAAGTACACGAAGTCCAGAAACTTGGAATCCTTGAAACTCGACGAATCGAAGATCTAGTCGGTTCGAAGCTCACAAGGAGAAACCGCACAAGGATCACAGCAGAAAAACTGGGAAAACTCGAAGTTCTCGTAGATCACTGATTTTAAATATGCCGTATAATCCAAAATAACGGGGTCACCAATTATGGGTATTTTATGTAAAATAACTAGACTTCGGATGTATTTTTAAATCTTTTTATATCAAGTAAGATGTGTACAAGTGAATGGTTTAATAAAGAATGATAATTGAATAAATGTTATAAACAAAATACAATCTGTTGTTAAGCATCATTAATATATGATTAGAAGTTAGTAACAAATTAATTGAATGAGGTTGGTAACAATAAAAGTTCCTAAAATAAGGCAGGAATCGGAACAGGAACGCCACAACACAGTCAACTTTGGCGCCCTCTATCTCTGGTATTTGTTGAGTCACTGCAAAAGCGGATATACGAAAATTGTAGAGAATTGAGTCCTCTACAAGTTTTATTTGAATATTTTTTAAATAAAAACAACAGGAAGCAATATAATTGTCAATAAAAATGTTCACCCCTAATTGACGGCACTTTTTTGGTTGTAACTTTTTTCCTTGACAGCTATTAAAAAATTTTTCAAACAAAAGTTGTAGCAAATATTTTTCCCTACAAAACTAAAAAAAAATTTTTTTAATTTGACCAACAAGAGCCGAGATATCCAAATTTACCCCTATTTTTAAGATGGCCGCCGACGCACAGGGAAATTTTGTTGGAACTTTGTGAATTCGGGCATCTCCTATGACCTTCTACTCACCCTCAAAAAATTGGCTTGTCTATCCGTTTTGTAGATATTCGGTGTTTTTTGATACTATTTTACTGTACTATAGTGCCTGCTCTGTCGGGCCCTTCACTTTTTCTTCCGCACTGGCGTGTACGATGGCGTCTTGTAGCGTTGTGTGGTGCTGCGCTCGTACCATCAGCTGGATGTTTGCCTGGAGGCCTATTTGGAAGTTCTGTAGGGCTTGCTGCTGTAGAGTATCAAGTATAATGCGCTTGCACTCGCTACCAAAAGCCTGCCCTTCGATCATGGATTCGTACAGTTCCTTGACTAAATTGTCGACGCGTAGTCCAAATTCCCGGGCGCTTTCGCCGGGTTTTTGCTTCAGGGTGTTGAATTCCACCTGCAGGTGTGTAGTGCTCCTCTTGCTTAGATAGCAAATTTCCAGGTCCTTTTTAAGTTGTGCGAAACTATTTATGTCGCGTGTTTCAAAATCGAGTATAGCCTTCCCCTTTAACTTGGTGCAGAGTATTGCCTCTAGTAGCATTCTTTCGTCTGCAGGATTAATATTTTTTATGGCGTAGGAGCTGGCGCTTAGAAATTCTTTAAGTCTGGCTTGGGAGGTTCCGTCGTACTCAGGTATCATATCCCGTGCTTCTTTCAGTCGTAAGAAGCCGTACAAATGGGCGGTTTGATTTCGCACGTCATTAACGGTTCGTCCTTATGAGATTTTGGAATAGGGGTTTTCGTGTATTATTCGCGTTCTATTTGTCTTTCCTGTTAGTTCGTAGGTCCTGCATCGTTTTGTGGAGGTGTCTCATTTCATCTTGCATTTCTCAGAAGCTCTGGAAGACCTCGACTAATACCGCGTTGCTCGGGTCTTCGCTAGGACGTCCGGCATCCTCGTAATGGACGGCGGCGCCATGCCTAGTCTGCGTTTGCATACGCTCAATTTCTTTATCTATGGCGTCGGACGGGACAGTGAGGTGTTGCAGATGATGTGTCATAGTGTCTCCGCCAGGTAACTAAAAAATACTACTATCGTACGACAAGGGAGAGTAGTTTCATCTTATTGAAACGCGATCAACCGTCGCGCGATCGATATTGCTCGCTCCCGCTTCGTTATTATTATGCTGAGAGGACGGATTGTCTGTTACGTTTTGGGTTTCGGGTTCGTGAGTTTCTGGTTCGAGCGGACTTACGGCTGGGTATTCGAGTTCTAGATTCCTCCGTACGCTATCGCGAATATCGCGGGCCGCTTTCTCTACTACTTATATAGGTGTTACAAAACCGAATCTATTAGCTAATTTCGCTAGTGCGCTTAAAAAATGTAGTCGGTGAAATGTGACCCTTTTTTTCGATGGTGCCGACATTCAGGCGGTGCTATTATACAATATGTTGACTTACAGTATAACGATGATACGCATTCTTCTTTTGCTCGCTCGTTGTTTCCGCACGGTCAGCTGTTGGTCAGCACCGGAGAGTCTCCTGTTGAACTCCACGGCGTCCCTGAATTATTGTGGTCGGCTACTTGCGCTGTCTTGTGGTTGGGTGATCCTTTTCCGGTCCGCTGCAGCTTCTCTCGGTTTTCTTTTGAGGTCCTCGAGCACTAACGATGTTGGCAGATTCGTATTTGGCAGATCTCTCTTGTCAAGAATTTTGTATTGTCAGATATCCTTTATTATCAAGAAGCCCACCGCTGCCACCAATTTTGTTGTGCCTCTCAGGGTACAACGAGATTGCGGGATACTTTGAGGGATCCGTACGTCTTAGGAGTTAGGACTCCGAATGTCGAGGATGGTTAAATAGAAAGCTTTTGGTAACAAGAGAAGAGTTTATTCTTGACTCACGTGTACAGTACTTCGGTTCGGTGATTCACAATGCGTTCTCGCAGTAGTTTATTTGTAATTATTTGTTGTCGTCCTCGTCTCGAAATAGGGCCCCGAGGAGTTGATTAAGCGCGCTTATATTACCCAAAAGTGGGTTGGGTTTTGTCGGTTAATATGTCGCGATGTTTTAACGCATGTATGCAATCGGTTTTGCATTGTCTGCGTTTTGCGATTTCGAGGCGCGCGCTGTGTCTTTCGAAATGCTGATTCTGCGTTTGCTTTTGTGGATTTTTTAGGACGTGGTTGTGTCAGGAATTTACGGTTACAACAAAATAGATGATATATTTGGAAAAACTTGCAAATATATCGACACATTAATTAAATATGATAATAATGAAATTTATAATATTATACAGACTCATTTCTGAAAATTAAAAATTTCAAATAATACATCCATAGCAATTCCTTTATTTTTATACGAAGATGCTTTAGAAATAATAAATCCACTTGGTTCACATGCTGGTATATATAAATTAAACGGAATATACATTTCAATACCATGTTTACCACCGGAATTGTATTCAAAATTAGATAACATCTTTCTTGCTCAATTATATCATGCAAATGATTTGAAATTGTTTCCAAAAGAAAAAAATTATTTATATTTAATTATGTTTTTTTTTTATATATCGCTAGTAAATTAATCAACAGGGTAGTTAAATTAATCGACCATACTAGCCAATGAATTTGTCTAAGTTATGACTTTATCGACCATATGGTTGTGGTCTTTATAAAGTATAACTTGAAATTATTAATTACAAATTTTTTCTTAAGTGAGAAAAATATTGGTCCGAAAGTCGCTGAATCGGGAATCGAACCCGAGTCTTTCACTTTCCGGGCGACTGCTCTTACCTCTAAGCTATTCAGACCCTTCGAAACAATACTTCTCTCTTTTTGCTTTTATATAGTTATTTGTAAATAACGCCTTGTATATCCGCCGGCGTATACTAAACAGTTGGAAAATCATCTATATGGGTAGGCTCCATGATTAGGTCCAGGAGCAAATTTAAATATGTTTTTTATTTTTTATATATCGCTAGTAAATTAATCAACAGGGTAGTTAAATTAATCGACTATATTTAATTGTTGGAAAAATCTCTACACCCCTAAACGACCTCTTCCATACTCGTTCTCGCTCCCACTCACCCGCTATCACTCACTCTCTCATTCTCTCTCTTTCTGAACGCTACTGACTTCTCACGCATTCTCTCCCCCTTTCCCACAGCCGTCAAATCACGGGCTATCTCGCTGAGGTAACTAGGCCAATCAAGGAGCAACACATCAATCATCGTGCACACATGTCGCCTCGAAAAGGATCTCGTTATCATCGTCTCAGTACTTCGTTTCCGGTTACCACGAGCAGTTCTCTCTCGGCTAAACGTGAACATAAGTAAGCGAACGGACAAACGGTGAAATCAGAAAACTCTAAGACGGATAGTACGCACACCCCGGACTCTCTCTATCTTAAAGGAACAATTATCGGATCTCTCATTTGTGACAACAGACTACGACAAGTACACCTCATCAAACAATACAAGTGCGGCGTGATCGGTGCCATTGCCGGTCCCGTTGATCGGCATGTGGCTTTCAATAATCCTCGGACTTCTCAATTCACTACTTGTGATTTATTATACCAAAGACATTTTTTCTTTTAGTTTCTATTCTTGCAGTTATTATTTTGTTGTACATTGGCAGAAGGCCAGTATTATTTTTGCCGTAAATTATAGTGATAATAAATTAGACTTATATTTTTTTTGAGTGAAATATCGCCTTTAATTTTGTGGTTTCTGCACATATCTCCGCCTCACTCCTAACACCAGAATATTCACCGGACTTTGATTCAAACATTAATTAAAAAATTAAAAATTTTAGAATCAGAAAGCATTCAATTAATAATAGGATCTAAAAATATTCAAGTATATTTTAAACTTGCATTAATTATCGGCGATAATTTAGGATTACATAGTATTTTGGGATTTACCGAAAGTTTTTCTGCGGACAAATGCTGTCGATTTTGTAAAGTATCGAAAGATGTAGTGATGATGTCAATGCATTGCGCGATAAAGTCAATTATGCAGAAGAAGTAGCAATTAATAACGTAACTACTTCGGGTATAAAAAAAAATTGCGCATAGAATGTTTTATCAAGTTTTCGTGCAATTGAAAATTATAGCATTGATATTATGTATGATTTATTGGAAGGCGTGTGTATATATGAAATGAGTTATATTTGCATTATTTTATTGTAGAACAACAGCATTTTACTTTAGATACTTTAAACTGCCGTTTACAATTTTTAAATTTTGATCCGATGTTAAACCGTCCTCCTACAATTTCAAATTCACAATTACTAAGAAAATCTATTAAAATATCTGCTTCTGAAATGCTAAATTTTGTCTTAAATGCTGATTTAATATTTAGTGATCTTATAACTAATTCTAATGACAGACATTGGGAACTTTTTATATTATTACGAAAAATTCTTTCTAGTACACTTCAATACAGCGGTACTGAATCGACAGCAGATTTACTAGCAAACTTGATTAATGAACACCATATGTTATACATCAATTTGTTTGGAGAAACTTTAAAACTTAAACCTAAACATCATCTAATGTTGCATTATCCTCGAGTTATGAAAATTGTTAGACCGCTCTGTTCTCTGGTCAATGAGATTTGAAGCTAAACATCGTTCCTTAAAACAATATGCTCGTGCAATTAGTAGTAGGAAAAACGTATCTTATAGTATTGCTATAAACATCAAATGATGCTAAGCAATTTATTAATAAAATTGCAATCGGATAATTTACCGTATGTTACATATAAAAAAAGCAATTTATTAGTTTGTCATAAAAAATGTTTATTAAAAAATTATACAAATTGTACTCAAGTGAAAAGTGTTAATTTTGAAAAAATAATGCTTAAAAGAGGATCAATTATCTTAATAGGAATTAACGATGAGAACTTCCCTGTATTTGCAGAAATTGCAGATATGTTTAAAACCAATACAAATGTATCTTTATTATCAAATATTATTGTCAAATATATGTTTGCAACGTACTTTGATAATCATTATCAAGCTTATGTCATAAATATTTCAGAAAAATATGGTACTATTATGGTGTTTGAATTAATGATGCTAGTTGTCTATAAATACACTTTATTCTTAATAATCAGTGTACGTCTTTTACTGTCAATACTTTTCCGGGCGGGACGCGCCATCCAGCTCTCGAGTCTGCGCGAGCGAGAACTGGGGGGACTCACACTGCCCTCTACTTCCGTTCATACATTACAGAGTTCTCCCACGCATAATTTGACTATGAATGGTATTTATTTGACGTAGTCTTCCAAATATGGTGGAGGTCGCCGAACTCACTCAGTTCGGTGGGTTGCCGGTTCTGCCAGTCCGATGTCCGGTTTGTTGTCCTCAGGCCCTGGTAGGGCGGTTGGAACATCTTCGAGTGCTGCCTCCTGTTCCTGTACTCCGTTTGGCTGATCATTGTTATAAGTTAGATCTAAATCTAATCTGGTTAACGGTGTGTCCGTGTCATCTACGAACGTGACCTTCTTCTTCTGTGGCTCTTTCAAATCGGTTGATGTGGGTATTCTTACACATGTACTCCGAAGTTGGTTGATATGCCTTTTTAGCGTGTAACCGGAGTCAAGGCGGACCTCGTAGTGTAGACGACCCAGCTTTTTAATGATGAAGCCAAATTGCCATTCAGCTTTCCCTCGGGACCACCATCTCGCTTGTATCCTTTCTCCCACGCGTAATTGTCTGACGGTAGAGTTTTCCGGGATTTTTTTAGATGTAGTCTCTTTGTAAGGTTTCAAAGCGTCTAGTTTAATTCGCAGTTGGCGTCCTAGATATAATTCTGCCGGTGATTTACCACAAGCAAGTGACGTTGCTCTATACCCGAAGAGTATTTCTTGTACTTTTTCGGTGATTGAAGTGGACAATCTTGACATTGATGTGAGTTTGTTCTTGACTGTTTGAACATTACGTTCAGCTAATCCATTTGTTGCGGTGTGCCTTAGTGCTGTGAATTTTTGACAAATGCCGTTTTGATTACAGAAATTCGTAAATGCTTCACTGGTGAATATTGTAGCGTTGTCCGATACTATTATCCTCGGAAATCCATGGAAACTGAAAAATTCCTACAGTAGGCGGATAGTAATTTCCGTAGTTGGAGCGTTACGAATTACTTTTACCTCCAGCCATTTTGACTTGGCGTCTACAAGGATTAGAAAATGATGTCCTAGAAATTCACCAGCGTAGTCTATGTGAATACGTTCGAAATTTTCTGTTGGGTCCTCCCATGCGTGAATTGGAGCCTTTTTGGATTCTTTTTTACTAAGGCACACGATTGACATGCTTTTACGAGATTTTCGATGTTCCACCAGCAGTAACGTCGAGCAAGTTGCTTCATTTTCACAACTCCTACGTGTGTGTGATGTAGCTCAGCTAGAACATCTTTTTGAAGTATTAATGGAATGACGACCCGATTGCTTTTGAAGATAATTCCATCTTGCAGTTCATATTTAGTATCGATGTCGGATTCGTTGAGCAATTTATTCTTTAGTATCGATAGTTCCGGGTCTCTTGTGCGATTGATTTGTATGTTATGTCTGCTGAGGAAATTTGATTTATGACTTGGTCATGGATCTCTGTGGCTTCTTGACTACTACACTTCGTGACACTAAGTGGATGTTCCTGAATTATTTTTGACTTGTATTTCACTCGTGATAAATAGTCTACATTGGTGTGATCTTCAGCCTTCCTGTGTTCGATTTCGTAGTCAAAAGTTGATAAAAAGGAAGCGTAACGTAGTAACCGACCTACTGTCATTGTTGGCACTTTTGCGTTATAGTGAAAAATCCTCGTGAGCGGTCGATTGTCTGTTACAAGTTTGAATTTCCGACCATATAAGTACATAAAAAATTTATCAACAGCAAAAATTATAGCCAAAGCTTCTCTATCTAGTTGACTGTAATTCATTTCTGCGCTCGTAAGTGATCTGGAAGTGAATGAAATTGGCCTTTCAACCCCTTCAATGATGTGCGACAGGACTCCTGCAATTCCTGTTGGACTAGCGTCACATGCTAGTAAGAGCGGTAGCTCTGGATCATACGGAATTAACACGCGATCGCTTGCAATTTCTGTTCATAACTGGATGAATGCGCTTTCGCATGCAGCGTTCCATTGGCAATTTTGACGTAGAAGACATCGAAGAGGATATGTAATCGTTGATAAATTTGGAATGAAACGTGCGTAATACGTTATCATTCCCAGGAACTGTCTCAATTAATTTACATTCTTCGGTAATGGTACTTCTAATATAGCTTCGATTTTTCTTAGATCTTTTTTGATTGTATTATTCTTGACAATATATCCTAAATATGCTATTTCTTCTTTAAAGAATTCACATTTCTTGATATTAATGTGGAGGTTGTATTGTTGTAGGTGTTCTAGTGTATTGATGAGGCGTTGTTGACATTCTTCTTTCGTTTCTCCGTATTATAATATCATCGAAGTATGACGATATTCCTTGTAATCCAGATAAGACTTGATCGATGATTCTGTTGAATTCACTTGGAGCGGTTTTTATTCCGAATGATAAGCGGTTCATTTTGTATGCCCCTCTATGTGTAGAGATTGTCTGGATAGACTGACTATCTTCATCCACCTTGACATGTAAATACGCCTTGAACAAATCCAGTCGACAATAATATTTTGACTTCTATAGACTATTTAGTATGTCGTCGACTTTTCGAATTGGATAATGTGCGTCTTTTAACCATGGGTTGACCGTTATTTTGTAGTCGATCCATAGGCGGACAGTTCCATCCGTTTTCGGGATGACTACAAGTGGAGATCCTTATTCACTGATGTCTACTTTTGTAATGATTCCATCACGTTCCAGGTTGTCGAGTTCGGTGTCTACTTTTTCGCGTAGGGCGTATGGAATTTCTCGTTCTTTGATAAAGACTGGTTTTGCTTTTCCTTTTAATTGAAGAGAACAAGTGACATTAGAAATGACATAGGAATGCATCCAACTTTTGGTTTAAGAATGTCTTGATATTTTGTAATAATTCCAGGTATTAGATTAATGGAGAATATTGACTGATTACTTGAATTTGACTTTTTTTGTTGATTTCAGCTAAATTTATCTTGAGATGGCAAATCCATGTACGACCAAGAAGTGGTGGATAACCGACTGGCACAATGAACATGGTCTCCGTTGACTTGTGATCCTTATATTCTACTGGAGTTTGAACTATTCCTAAAGGCTTGAAGACTGTTTGTGTGTATAACCTAAACCGGACAGTATTTGTTTGTAATTTTGCTGTGATTCCAAGTCGACGATATTCTGATTCCGGTAGAAGTGTGAATCCTGTTCCTGAGTCAACTTCAAATGTTTGCTTTTTTCCTTCGATGATTATGTCGGCATAATATTTTCCTAAATCTTCTTCGACGTTATGACATTTTTGATATATATCGATAATTTGATTAATACCATAAGAGTTATGCATCGTAGAATCAATGTAGTTAGTTGATACTTCTTTTGTTTTAACTTTATTCGACTTTTGTTTTAAAAGGGTTTGAATACATACCTTCTGTACATGTCCAGTACGACTACATGCTGTACATTTCAATGTGTTGCGATCTATGCAACATTCTTTTGACAAGTGGTTGTCCCTACCACAACGTAGTTATTTTTGATGCCAAGATCGCGATAATTTATTTTTGACTTTGATCGATGTGGTCGTGTATTACGAGATTTTGAACGTTGATGCTGCTTCTTTTTTGATTCCTGATGATCTCTTCTGGATATTCGCTTAACGTCGACCGTTGTTAAATATGTCGATGTCTTATTTTGACTTAATTCCTTACTGTCTTCTCGTGATGCTTCATGTACCAGTGCCTCGTCAATTGCAGTTTGAAATGTTAGATCCTTGATTCTCAAAAGTTGCTCTCTCGTATATATGTAAACCCCTGAAGTAGTATGTGGGCCACTACAGTGAGTCAAAACAAACCCCCACCACTCGGCCACTGGCGCCAGAGGGGCGTGGCTAGACAGGGCTTTTCGATCCGTGATTGGTCGATCCGCTAATAGGGGTCATTAGGCCTGGGGCTCTGATAGGCCTAACTATAGTGGCCCAGCACTCTGATTGGTTGGTTTTTGGGAAGAGAGTGGGAGAGTAGGCAGGGTTTTTGAAAAAAGCCGACAAAATGGCGATAAAATATCGTGGTATAGCGTAGCAGGCGTGGGGATTATGGCACCCCACCCCGTCTATGATAGGCTCTAACTATAGTGGCCCAGCACTCTGATTGATTGATTTTTTTTTTTTTTGGAAAGGTAGGGGGTGAGCAGACAGCGTTTCTGAAAAAAGCCGAGAAAATGTCGATAAAAAAAAGCGGTATAACAAAGCCGTCATAGAGCGGTTGGTCCTCGGTGATCGTGTATAGCGCTGAAAAAAGATAAATAAAAAACGCACTAATTTCGGCTGACCGTCGTTACTCGGCGTCGCATTGATGGGTAGCGTCGGCATCGTCGCTAATAAAGAAAACAAAAAGATATACAAAAAGTACATGCGGCTAGCCTCCGCTTTCAATTTAGGCTAATTATCGTCACCTAGGGTAACAAAAAGAGGCCTAATAGAAAACACGTGCATTCGAGTTCGCATTCTAGTGACGCTACGTAAAGGTTTTATTGCTGAAAAAAATAAAAAAAGTACAAGTGCCCGCTTACAATTTCGGCTAATCACTTCAGCGTCACGTTGTCGGATATTATCGACACCTCGGGTAACAAAAGGAGGTCTAATAGAAAACACGCGCATTCGAGTTCGCATTCTAGTAAACGATACGTAGGAACAGATAGGAAGGGTAGCATTCGCTGACAATGGGCAGGGTAATAAAACAAAATATGTTTGGGCATCGGAGACTGAGACGCAATATTTAGACAAATGTCGTTGCCGAGACCGTAAATTACGCTAAAGTTTTTAAAAAGATCGAATTTCTATTTCGCTATGAGGTAAAGGGTAGAAGATGTGGGAAAAATATAAAAGAATTCAAGTAAAAAAGTTTCACACACATTTATTATAAATTTTTCATATATATTGATATTACAAATACATAAAGTTAAAAGCGATACATAAAGTATGTTATTAAAATTACTGAATTAAATATGATATCGATTAGCAACTACGTTAACACGTTTCTTATTTCAACGAAGAAAGATTTTGCGAAATAAATGTACGATTATTCGATCGTTGTGTTCACAATTTTCGGTAAATAGAGTAAGAAATTGATTAAGATCATAACCGACAGACATGTAATATAGAAATACACAGCTATATTGTCCGCAAGTTTGTGAGAAAAATCCTTGTAGTTGTCCGGTATTCCATCGATGGATGATGGAGTTTCGTCGAAGACGAAGGAGAAATCCGGGCTCCAGAGGCGGTATTCCGTAGCTGTCGAAGTAGGTGCCTGTTCCGTGTTCATCGAGGAAAAAGGCGACCCAATGTTCTCCAGGTCGTTTATGCTCGTTTGTATTAGCGACGATAGCCGTCGACCTCGTCCACACCCTCGGAACTCTGTCGGCGGGATAAACACCCACATGCTTGGGATCGATATGGCGCAATGCTCGTAGAATTTCGCAAGAGTTCATTTTTTCGATACAAAGACGAACGCGTCGATCCTGGTATTATTTGACTAACTTCGGTTTTTATTTCTCCCGCAAATCTTTCTTCTTTTTCTTCTTCTTTTTTAATTGTCTGCTCGACGCTTGACAAATTTTTTGTCTCTATTATATTATCCGTTTGAGTTTGAATATTACGAATTAGAACGGGATTGACATTTATGTTGCTAGCAGCGTAATCCTTGTCGCAGTCAGTTTTCACGCTTTCGTAGCCATCATCATCGTCGTCGTCGTCGTCGTCGTCGTCACTCAATTGATAATTTTCGGGAGAACTACAAGTAGTGGACTGACTAACGCTGAGAGTATCGCTGCTGCCGGTATTATTTTGATCGAGTAGACAGCGTTTCAATTTGTAAACGTTATGTAAGGCGCAATGAAATATCTGTCGAAATCCGTGATGAGCGCAATATTGTCCACACTCTTCCTCCAACAATAGATTTTTGAATGCTAGAGAGATACCTTCCAAATTATATATCTCTCTGGAAAGTATATTTCGCAAGTAATGTGCTTTTTCACTGCCTCTAACGTAAATGTGACGCGTGTGCCTTATAATTTCACGTAAATGCCGCGTAAAATATTTTGGATTAGCCTCGCCATCGAACCATTCGATCCCATGATAATTTCGTGCGAGCCAGCAGTTTTGTCGTCTTACTTTTTCGGGTAATTCAGCGAACGGATAGGGCGGTATCATAATCCAATGGTCGACGATCGGTGCGTCAATCGCAACAACCGCGACTTCCTTAGGAAGAAACTTCTCGCTCGCATCGCGGAAGCCTTGAATGTCAATGACTATATCCATATTGCGAAGAAAAACTTATACGCTTTCGTTGGCGAGGTTTAAGTTTTTCACGAACCGTCGACGAACGCGTCTCGAAGGAAACTGATATTTCTTTTTGTTACATTATAAGATTTTCTTCTCGTGAAACGCGTCGGCGAGTGGAAGTGGAAGAGAGCGGGGATAAGAAAAATACAAAAAATTTTTAATCGTACGTTGCGAAGAGAGACATGTAAATGCCGCGATAAAAAATTTAACCGGAAAAATCGACGATGACTTGACGAGACGAGTCTATTTCTATTACATTATCAAATTCGCCGTAAACAATACAGTTAATTGTCTCGGTGAGCGCTTTTTCGAATCGTACTTCTAATCGTAAACTGCCGTGTCTCACAAGATTCCAATGCCCGGCGCAATTAGCGGACAAATCGGGTGTGAGATCAAAAGCGAAAAGCGTGTATCCCTTGGAATAATCGTCTCTACTTATGGAATTTCCCTCGTTTAAGAAATGGATGCCCGTTCCCGAGAAGAGCGTTTGATAAGCATCGACGTAAAGCGGTTCTTCCGGCGAGAAAACCGGTTGTAACGGCCTACTAGGAATTTGCGTGCCGTCGACGTACAGAGAGAAGAAATTTATGCCGTAATTTTTAAAATTAAACGGATTTAATTTTCTATCTCCGTTAAATGCTTTATTATTAACAAATCCGACTATTATTCGTTTCGGTAGTTGTCCGAGTATTACGTTATCTAATGATTCGCCCACAACACCGCTGTGAATCGTGAATGTTTTAACCTCGACTCTCGTAAGCGGATATTTAGCTGTAACTTTACTCAACATTCTAGCATGCGCGAGTAACACTCCGGCGCTTATTTTCGCCCTTCTCACTAGCAAGCTGGCATCGAGAATATGTATTTTTGACGCGCTGTTGCTTTCCATGAGGCAAAATGAATCTTTCGAGCGGACGAGTCTCAGTCGTACTTCCACTCCGTTAATTAAGAATTTGTCTTGATTGAAAACGTCGCAATGGAGATGTCTTATAAGATCTATCGCTCGCCCGTTGCGAATGTAATGGGCGCGTCTCGCGAGAGCGGTATTGCCTTTCGATTCCAGCGTTTCGTCCATGCGACCCGGTGTATCCGCGTCCCATAGACATGACGTTAGATGGGAAGTTTTTGCGGGTGAAGAATAATTTAACAATGCCTCGATGTACGCGCGGTACGCGTAAGCGTTGTTTGGAGGCGACACGAGCTTTTGATTGAAATACACGTCGACCTGATTGAAGATGGAATGAAGAAAATGATTTACGGGACCTACGGCGGTATCTGCTGTTGTGCCGCTTGTTCCTGGAGCTCGAGCCGTTGATTCGTCGCTCGATTTCGCGCGTACGCGAAGACTCAGCAGAGTATGCGTGAGATTTAGATATTCTTCTCCGTGACCGGGGACGACGAATTCTATCGGTGAATCGTCCGAGAGAGAGGTCACGGGCTTGTAATGAATCCATTGTGAACTCTCGATACTAGTTTGTGTGGGCGGCAGGGAAAAGAGATCGAGTTCAGTCTTTAAACACTCGCTTGAATGTGTGTGAAGAAAAGCATACTTATTCTCCGACAATTGTTTCGTCGTCGCTGTCCTCGTCGCGGTTAAATGCGTGTAAATTAAAATAGATTAAGAAAATATATCGGATACGGTACGTTTCTTGCCGATTTTACGTCGTTTCGTGGACGTCTTAAGTCTTTTTACCGTCGTACGGGCTTTCTTCCTCTTATTCTTCGATGATTTTGTATTCGTCTTCTTTTTCGTCTTGCTTTTCGATAAACTTTTCTTACTCGAGCGACGGCGTTTAACGATGCGCGTGTCAAGCCCAACAAAGGGAAAATGAGCTACGTGCATTTTCGCATCCGATTTATATCCCGAACCTTTCATGAGGCTAGTTATTTTTTCTTTAGCTTGTCTTTTAAGATTGTTACGCGATTCTTTAAAGCGATGTTTAGCCGCTACCTTAAGCGGAGTATTGTTTTCATCATCATCGATTATATTAACGCCCGCGCGTAAAGCTTCTTTACCCACAGCCTGCGCAGCAGTACCTAAAAAAGGCAGCACGCGCCTGAATAATCCTCCGAGAAAACTCCCGATACCGTGCCCTCGTTGATAGGGCGATCCGACGAAAACTCGTGGAATTCCACCACCGCGAGCTCCTCCGTTCTGTAATTCGTCGTAATACGTCGAGTAATAATCCATCAACAGAGAACGAACGAACAAATTTTTTTTCTTTTCTTTTCTTTTTCTCGTTTTCTCTGTCATAGACACCGAGTATTCTTACGATATCTATTCGATACGTCTAAAGTGCAATGTCACCGTCAGCGTCCCGAATTCGAATGGTATACTTTGACCCAGCTGATCTCTTATATCTATTTCGATCGTGCGGAAACACGTTTGACGCAGCGTGTATTGTGCGGGCGAGAAATGTCTTATCTGAGTTGACGCGAACGCGTAATCATTTCGCGAGTCAAGCGCGACTATTCGAAGAAGGGGAGATTGTATATCGCCGGTAATGTAAGGTTCGCAAATGTCGCAATAGACAAAGAGTTTGTCGGGAATACCTCACAACAAACTACCCGGCTCGTCGGCTATTATCATACAAAAGTGCGTGAGTTCGTAAAATAGCAGAGAATGCATCTCTTCATCATAGATCCACGAAGGTAAAATGTCGGGTATAACGGAACTACTTTCGATTTTAACTAGCTTTTCGTTGTTATTATACATTTCGATGCCGATTTCATTATAAAACCACGCGGGTAACGAAGATGGTACAGTGGGTTCGCTATCGAGCTGAACAAGATCTCTTCGCTTGATGTGTATATCAAAGCCGAGTATGCGGCGGAGTTTGTCGGAAAAATTTACATAATGCGTCATACTACATTTATTTTCTTCGCAGGCAAGTTTCATAAAAACTTTACCACCCATGAAGACGTTGAAATGCCAAACGATATGCGAATCGACAGATTTAGCGGCGTAATTCACACTCTCGATAATATCGCGCATACTTAAGTAAATACCCGCGGGTACCTGAGATTTCATAGCCTTAACTGTCTTATCGCGCTCGTTAATATCGATGAATTTGATTAAACTTTCATTATTTCGTATATGTAAAAAACTACACGGAAACTGAATCTCCGTGAGCGCTACTTCCCAACGTCTGTGTAATTCTATACGCTGGGGTAATTCAGTGGTGAAACATGTGGTTGTATTTTCCGGAAAGTAACGCATGCTACTGTTGCTCGGGAGAATCATGTAAAATTCTTCTTCCCTCATTTTAACTTAAAGATCTTAAACTAGAAGCGGGTATCCAAGAGTCGAATTTGGAGGGATATCCTTGCCAACTAACTAGTAATTGTTTATTGTTGCCACGTCCCCTGCTTTTTACTACCCGTTCGACGATAAATTCTTCCCCTTGCAAATCTTTATTGACCGGAGTTAATTCTTGTTCGTAAAAAATTCCGTCTATATCCTCACACGCTAAATCGCTTAATTCATATACGCGAGGTTTTCTCCATTCGAGAACGCGGCAAATTCGAAATATTTCTTCGCTCCACTTTGCCTCGTATCCTTTCTCAAAGACTACTTTTGCCCTACTGACGCGCACGTGATCGTTATATTTAGACTTTTGTTTATCGCCACGATTCTTTTTCTTCTCGTTGTCGTTCTTCCATCGACGATTCATATTTTCACGCGCGATGCGTGCATTTTCCCGCGTAACGGCTGCGGGCTGCATTTTAATAGAGGTATGACGAGTATGGTTGTAAGCGCGAACGATATCCTGTAAAACATCAATGTAGCGTCGCGTATTTTTATGTGTAAAATAACGCCACATCCGTTCCTTGAGTGTCCTATTAAATCGCTCCACTACAGCTGCTTTAACATCGGGATTACGGGCTACGCGAAAACGAATGTCTTTTTCTTTTAAGAATTTCTGTACAGGCTGCGCTATAAATTCTTTACCTTTATCCGTCTGCAGATAAACAGGTTGGCGTTCTTTGTTTTTCAAAAGTACACGCTGAAAGGCTTTTGTTACGCAGGTAGCTGTTTTGTCGCGTAAAGATTCTACCCAAACGAATTTACTAAGGACATCTATAATTATCAACAAATAAGAATATCCGTCATTATAGCTCTTAAGATTACGAAGATCGATCAAATCTGCTTCCCATAAATCGTCGATATTTGTCACGTTGTAATGTAAACGAGGAAATTTTCGTCGTACTGGTCGATGTAGCGTATACGCATCTTGCGATTTAAGCCATTCGACGACATCGTTGCGCGTAAAATTTGGTTTGGCAGCTCGAGATAAATTCTCCGTCGCGGAATAGCCTGCGTAATGCGAAGGAACGTAATACAATTTTTCGAGTTCCATTATTCGAGTTTACTCCAGCGAAATAAACCCTTCTTTTTCTTTGGCGAAGAATTCGGCACTAATGTTTTATTATCGTCGCTGTCGTCAGTGGCGGATAAAAACACCGTGTCTCCTTCGGTATCGTTTAACTCCCGACCGTATGACTTTGAACGCGACAGTAAAGTTTTCGGAGTGGAGCTTCCACGCGGTAACGTTTTCTCAATACGCAGGGATCTACGTGCGGACGTAGTCAATAAATCGCGATTCCCTATAAGATTGGTGGGTGTACCTATGTCGCGCAGTAATTGTGCAAACTGAAATCTCCCGATTGCTTTTATCGTTTTTCTCTCGCGTATCGCGTCGTTTATAAGATCGCTAATATTCGATCCCACTACAACGACGCCGTCTATAGTCACGAGTCCGCGTTTATCCCAACTAATTTTCGATGACGGGATATCTAACAAATATTTCAATAAGGCGTTTGCTTTGGAACGATAAGTTTGCGGCACGCTGTTGAGTATTTCTTTTATTTTTTCCGCTGATTGTGCACGTTTCTTCCCGAAACTACTTTCGCTAACCGTATTATCACTGCTGATTGAAGTATTTCCATAAGATTGTATTTCCATAAGTTCGTCATCCAAGGGCATCTCGGTATCTTTATCCTGATCGTCTTCGCCCCCGTCATTGTCAACATTACTAGCGTCGTCGGCATTATTGCGCGTATCGTTGCGCGAATCATTGCGTAAATGTCTTTTCGTTTCTCGAACAAAGTGAAGATAACGCTGAAGTACTTCTTTATACAATTTCCATTTTTCGCCTTCATCGAGGGGAGTCGCGAGGTTGAGAATACGCCACATTTCCGCGTCGAGTCGCGATAAGGAGGTTCCAAGAGTTCGTACGGTGTTATTATTATTAGCATTTTCCTTATTCGATATCATTGTATTTTCTTTCTTCGGCGAGTTATCCAGCATTGTTGTAGTCTTCGCTATTTCCGGTTGTTGTTGATAATGTTGCGTTTGTCGCATTCTTTCAAGATTTTCCGTAGAAATCAGCACCATTTTTTTTGTTCTGTCCATTATTCCATATGACGAACGAGAACGCTTCAAATCTTTTTATTACTTCTTTTCTAGTCACGGAAAAATCAAATATTTGCAGAGTTGTATTTTTTTTTACTCGCCGATAATCCGGGATAATACAACGCTGAGCAAAGGAGCAATAAGGTAGGGCAAAAAACCTCCGCGCTGAACCAACAGATTTCTCTTGGTTTTCCAATTGCCGCGTTTTGCAGCGACGCGTCGAAGGATAGATTTATGCTTGACTAAACGTGTTTTTTCGTGATTATTGAGCGACACGTTACCTTTAAGAGTATTATAAATACACTCTTGAATACACTTTATGAGATTATTGTCGGCGGTACGTAAGAACGACGCTCTTTGATTTTTCTTCAGATAATATAGAGTTTTCAAAAGGCAGCCGTTTCTCTCACCGATGGAACGTCTGGCGATTTTTATCGCGTCGTCGGATGAATTTTTTGACGTCGTCGACGTCTCTTTTTGCTGTCTTTTTCCGTGTGTTACCATTACGCTAAAGTTGCGCAACTGACAAGTCTCGCATGTAAATGCTGACCTTTTATACGTCCTCCGTTACTGCTCGACTAATCGATCTACGAGGAATGTAGACGTAATGCAACGTATCGCTGGGAAAAATGCACGTGCGAAATCGATATTTGTCTGGAGTCGATTGTTTCAAATCGAGCAATAAATACCCGTGAGGTCGCGAGGTAGCGTCGTAGTATGCTTCTTCCAGAAATTTCGGATCGTCGGGATATACTTGACGCGCGAGATGACGAATTTGAGCACGATCGCGCGGATTTTTGAAAACTACTATATAATTAGCGTTGAGAGATATATCGCGTTGTCCGCAACCTTGGTGGAAGAGATTTTGCGAGATGAGTATAACGCTAAGATTCTTATGATGGCTTCCTTTGGTAAATAGATTTACGATAGCGTCGCACGATGACGATTCCCTCATAAGATCGTCAATTATCACTAATTTTGGAGATAGCGGATCGTTTGAATAATCTTCCGGACGCGGTAACCCCTCGCGAAATTCGATTATATTTTTCTTTATTTTTAGCAAAGTATCACCGTATCCGTTATTATGTATATCGTTTGTTTCTTCTTCTTTATTTTTACTCGTGTCGCACTGCAGGCGCTGATACGCATCTTGCCATTCGGCGTAATAAAATAAAATTCTCTCGAATCGAACATCGGACATGCCGGATAAATGACGAAGAAAAGTTTTCACGAAAATTGTTTTTCCGCATCCCGTAGGTCCGCAGACGATCGACGTCCACGGATGTTTCCATCGTACGTCCATTTCGCGAAATGATTAATTTAGGTTCTATTCACGAGTTCATAAATGAAAAAGTTAACGCATGCGATTTAGTAACTATTGTGTATGTGCGTGTATGTGTGTGTGTGTGTGCGTGCGAGTGTGTGTGCGTGTTAAAAACGTACGCGCGTGTCGCATATATTTTTAAAATATTGAAGAGATGGTTTTGTCCGTGTCATAAGCTTATCCTCGCGTTTTGGGGGCCACATCCGCGGCGGCCGCAAGCTCGCGCTAGCGTTTTCTTACACGCGTACGAGCGAAGAGCACCGCGGCCCATTTAGCCGATACGTTGCCGCAGGAGCGACGCGAGTAAGCGTTTCCGCGGAGATGCGCTCGCGCCAGCGTTTTTCTCCGAGCACCGCTACTTATGAGCTTATGTACGCGGTGCTCTCCATGCCGCTCACTCGTGACGGAAAAGATAAGCTCGTTTAACGTTCGAGGATCAAACTATGATTTACGTCGCAATGTTCTACGCTCGCAGTAGACACAAGGAGGCAATATTATAGGGAGGATAAAAGAAAATGTTCTGATTGAAGATAGAAACAATTTCATTTATTATTCATAATAATTTTTGTTTTTTATAAAATTAAGATTCTCGTTTTAGCAAAATAATACGAACAATTTCATTAAATCGAAGCGAAAGTAATTCTACAAATACAATGTCAAAATAAACGTCTAAAAATGTTAAGTCATTTATTTGCGTTTGTACATTACGTGCAATTTCCTGATAATTGCCTTTGACAGTAAGTTTTATAATTTCACGATCAATGTAAGACAAGGGAAGTTTTAATTCTATTTCGTTAATTAAATATCTTGCAGTTACATTAACAGTATCGACTATAGAAACTAACTGCGTCAAATGCGCATCCACGCATTTTCTAATATTTTCCAAGCCAAGGAAAGTAGTTTTCTGCATCACTATCGCAACGGCGTAAGTTTTTCGTTTCTTCAACGCCGGCTGCGATTCTTCTTCCACCTTATCATTATTCGCAACATGATCCTTGTTTTCCTTGTATGTCACCAGTACAGCCCTCGCTCCGTAAGCAGTAGTGAAGTTGATCGAAATATTTTCGATAATAATGGGATCAGGTTTAATCTTTTGAGTCTCATTCAAGTATAGATTCATATGCTCCATATTGGCTTGAAACTTCTGCCACGTGTCGACGTCGAAGCAAATTCCATCGGCATAATTGCCTGATAATTTAACAATCGGTACGAAGCTACTACCGTCGTTCCTCGATTGCAAACCAATGTGTATCTTCTTAGTGTGCGAAGAATTAAGTTGTAGATAACAATAAATAACTTTGCTCGTTTCTTCCGGCGTTATCGATGTCGATGTTGTCGTTGTTATCCGTCTTGCGAATATTGCGATCGCGTTCAGATTTCGCAAAATTAGTTACTTCCTTACGTGTGGCCATTGTTTTCACTTGTAAAATCACACGAATAGTCACGACACGCAGCAAAATGGCGAAATCACGTGGAATTCTTTCTTCGTAGCACAAACTTATATTTTCGTACGCTCGAATTCGAATGAATACGGAAGAGCGATTTGTCGACGTGCTTATATTGCCAATCTCCCTCTCTCGCAAAAATTTAAAAAAGCAAAGTGGGGAAGACAATTTATATGTGAAAAATCAGGATTTTTCATGTTCAGTCCTGTGTAAATAAAAAACTTCTAGAAACATTTAGAAATTTCTAGAGATGAGATTTGAGATCGTGTAACACGAGAGAAGAGGACAACAAAATTTGTGTATGTAAGTGAATAAACGGAAAATTAATTTTTTATGTAAAATCGAATTATGTTTAAACAAAAAGAAAACTCGTGAGAGATTATATTTGATTTGAAAATATTTTTTGCTCTAAAATATAGTAATAAGGATTTGCGAGTTCGAAAACGCCGGATTAGATCGAAGAATAGCGTGTAATAATCCTCTGTAATAAACCCTGTAATAAAAAGTAAAATAAATGTTTGCGGACAAGAAAAAGCAAGATCGGCGATTTAGACCTCGTAACATTATATGATGGGATAAAAAAAAGCAGGCTTATACTCTATACAACTATTTTTTGTATCTGAAGAAATAAGAGAAAATGATTTTATGATTTTCCCCGACCCGGCTAGGAAAATAGTTGTAAAACTCAAACACCATCTAGAATATTCGTCGGAAAGAAAATCGACGTTTGCCAATTAAATAACTATAAATCTTTTCAGTCACGCCTAGTTGTTAAGAAAAGCACCATTCGATAGGTAAGTAAAGTAGACTAAGAAATGTGCGTATGCTCTATGATCGCCTCCTTTTCGAAAAACAAAATAAGCGCTAGCGGGAGAATTGAAAATTTTTCCGAACCTCCCACTCTTTTAAAATATAAACGAAGAAAATATTGAATTTTTCGACGCCTTCATTCTTTTGGTGGGTGTGGATATAAAGTATAAATTCTCCGAAGCGTAATAGAAAATCCGCATTTTGAGTTTGACATCGTCCTAGCTACTCAGTCTCGTGGACGTACACGTTTCGACGTATTGCGTTAGTGTTGTGAGTGCAAACGTTAAGTGCAAATAAAAAATGGCAGCTCAGAAAAAGTTAATTTCTGAATGCATAACTTTGGCCGCGAATTTGTCGCCGACGATAAATGCCGCGTCGTATTTATCACGGCTGACGGAAGAGCCGTGTAATAATTATAATATTTTTAGAAAATTCGCGGGCTTGATCTCCAATTCGTTACTTGGAGTATTATATAGATTGGGGCATTTCGGCGGCGATAGAGAATTATTAAACGCCACCGCGGAAATAATATTAATGCGTGAAGCTTTTCAACACGAAGAAGAGGATGTGGGTGGATATGCAGCCTATCTACTGGCGGATTATCAAAGAAAACAATTAACAGGTAATTATTTTATTCCTTTCGATGAGAAAAAATATGAAACAGTAATTATATTATAAGCCTAAATTTTTAATCGTTATTATTTATTCGTAGCAAGGAACACTCCTGTAAAATTAGCCACAGTACACCCCACCCGAAGACGCAGAGCGGAAGAAGAGCCCGAGGCAGGACCTTCGCGTAAGTTTACAAACGTTAAACATATATAATAATTATTCGTAAAATTACAGTTACTGATAAAAAATTAAATATTTTCAGGAAGAGCACGAATACACCCGCCGGAAAACTTGCCGATTGCTGTTATCGATGTATCTGGTAAGTTAACATTTTTTAAAAATAATAAAATATTTTTTTAAATATAAAAAATTAGTAATCTTAATATATAAATATATTATTTTAGATGACGAAGATGATATTATTAATAATAATAATAATGTCGACGACGACGACGACGAAGCCGCTTCTATAACTGCTGTAAGCTCAGCGGATAGCGAGGTGTTCACACAAGGTAAGACGATATTTAGAAAATATAAGTTTACATAGCTCTGCAAAAATTTAAATACAAAGCAATATAAAACTTTTAAATTATATATTATATATTATTTTTATAACAAAATTTCAAATGTTAAAATAGTAGAAATGGAGCGGGAAGAGGAACCGGAGGAAGACGAGCAAGAAGACGAGGAGGAGGAAGAGGAAAATTATGAAGAAGAACAAAAAAAGGAAGAAAATTACGAGGAGGACGAAGAAGATGAATACGATCCTCGTGTAGAAGGTAATGGAGTTATTTTACTTTTTTCAAATTTTTATGTTCGAATTTAATCTTAAACGGATTTAAATTTTTAGCAATTCGTCGCTTGTCGGTTAACTATTCTCCGGAATATTAGCGGCGGGGGAGCGGGAAGCGTTACTCGAGATACACCGATTACCACCAAAAGGTGAGTTATCTCACTGTATTATAACGCTAGCAGTTGCGCGAAGATTAAATTCGAGCATAAAAGAAAAGAAAATAACTTAGTATTTTATGTAATATATTCGATTTAACAATTTTCTTTTTTAATAGTACAAAGTGGCGGAGGAGGTAGAGGAAGTGAGCAAAGCGACGCGCCTGAGAGAGTATTATTATCGCACTCGCAGAATAATGGAGAAGAAATCGCGAGGGAAGAGCATGAACAGGATAATATTTCGTCGGAGGCGGAAGAGGGTGAAGAGGAGGTGGAGGAGGAGCAGCATAGACAATCGCAACAGCAGGCGCGACAACAGCAACATCAGGTCAGCGATAATTTTAATTATATAACTTTGCTTAGAGAAAATGCGCGTCGATTTAGAAGATTCGGGGTAATCGGCAGAGAAGCGAGTTTCGCGATACGTCCGTTACCCGAAGGCGGGGATATTTATCGTTCCTTAGAAAACGCGTTTCGAGAAATTCACGCATATGCGACAAATTCGAGTGAACCGGGCGATTATGTAGGATTATCGTTCGATTCGCCGAATTTATCGCACGGTCCCGCGGGTTTATCTTTTCGTCCGGTGCGCGACTTGTCCCACGAGGATATTTGGGGTCTCGTGAGCGCGGTAGCGCAAAGCGCGGGAGGACTCGATATCGCCGAACAATTTAATGTACATATTTTCAACATCGCTGTTCCTTCGGGTCGCGGGCGTGTCGCATTAACGCGTGAAAATATCGCTAAGCGCTCGATAATCGAAATAGCTAATTCTGACAACTTGTGTTTTCCGCGCTCTCTCGTAGTAGCGCAAATTTATTGTGAACGCGGTAACATACGTACGGGAGAATTACACAATAAATGGAATAGAGTTAGGCATCCGCAATCGGCGTCACAACGCGAATGGGCGTTAGAATTAACAAGAAATGCTGGTGTAATAATACCCGAAGAAGGATGCGGGATTCATGAAATCGAGCGCTTCCAGCGGTATCTCGCCGCTGATAATATCGCTATCGCTGTATATAATTTTAGTACTTTTGGTCGCGGCGAGAAACCGTTCTATGACGGCACAGCGATACTCGCTTCTCTCGGACGCGAATCCTCTCATCGGTTAAATATTATGTATTATGAGGATTCGTGTCATTTCAACCCTGTACTAAATTTAAAAGCCGCCGCGAGTTCTCGTAATTATTGCGTAGCGTGTAATGTAGGCTTTCGAAACGATAGAGGTAGCGGTCACCGGTGTTCAAATAAATGTCCGCGTTGTTTTGCCGTGCCAGCGTACGATTACTTCGACGCGCAAATCGTAAAATGCGACGTATGCAATCGGACGTTTTACGGTGCATCGTGTTTCGAGCGTCATCGTAGGGAAAAATCATATGACGGTAGATCACATGCGAGTGTTTGTAGTGTCATACGATTTTGCGATGAATGCGGCTGTGTAGTTAAAGTGAAAGCGAAACACGAATGCGGCATTTCTTACTGTAGATTATGTCATTCGGCGCAACCTCGAAATCATTTATGCTATATGAGACCTCTTCGTCGCGACGTTAATTCCTCCGCCGGATCATCGTCGTCGACATCACATCCGGTGGTAGAAGCGTCGACAGTATTAAGTATATCCGCCGAGGAGCGCCAAGAAAGCGCAATTGATAACGAGGAAGCGAGCAAATTTGCATATGAAGACAGAAAAGGAGGCGTAGCATTCGTGTTTTACGATTTTGAAACGCGGCAGGACGAAACGATCGAAGGTACGACGTCCGTAAAAAAACACGTTCCGACACTCTGCGTCGCGCAACAAATTTGCGAAGTGTGCGCGCAAAACAATGATATGTCAGTGCGTTGTCACTGGTGCGGAGTGCGAGAGTTCGTGTTTCGTAACGATCCGGTGAAACATTTTGTCGATTTCGCAACGCGAAAGACGAAATATTTCAAGCAGATCATATGTATAGCACACAATGCGAAAGCGTTCGACGCTCAATTTATTTTGCAATATATTGTAGAAAATCGCGTCAATCTCGAGCCGAAAGTGATTTTGAACGGGACAAAGATCGTCGTATTAACGGTTGGACGTACAAAGTTTATCGATAGCGTGAATTATATGCCGATGCTTTTATCTGATTTACCGAAGGCTTTCGGGTTGAAGGACCCGATAAAGGTATACGCCGGATAAAGGCATTTTTCCGCATTTATTCAATACTATCGAAAATCAATCGTATGTCGGACCATTACCCACCGCACATTACTACTCCCCCGAAACTATGAAATCGAAAGAGCGCGAACGCTTTCTCACGTGGCACACGGACATGCGGCTAAAAAACGCCGTGTTTGATTTTCAACGCGAGATAGTGCAATATTGCCGTACCGATGTTGATATACTTCGACGAGCGTGCATGGCGTTTAGAAAAATTTTTATAGATCGCGGAAATGTATGCCCGTTCGAGGAATGTACAACTATCGCTTCGACGTGTATGACAGTTTTTCGGAAAAACTTCTTACACTTGAATACAATAGGTGTTATTCCAGCCGGCGGATACAGAAAAGCGAACATGTATTCGCGTAAAGCTCTGCAGTGGCTGGTATGGAAGGAGCGCGAGCTCGGTCATCCTATAAACCATGCAGGGCGTGCGCGCGAATATCGTACGATTAACGGCACACTCGTCGATGATTATTATGAAAAAACATCGGAAACGGGAGTAACGTCGCGTCACGTGCTGCAATTCCACGGCTGTTTTTGGCACGGATGTACATCGTGCTTTCCGATAAATCGCGATAAAACGCTTTCGTCGGCTATGGACCGTAAAGACACGATTGACTCGCGATACGAACGAACTCTCGCGATCTCGTGGCGACTGCGACAGCGAGGGTATTTGGTGACAGAAAAGTGGGAGTGTACCTTCGATCGGGAAATGCGGGACAATCGCGAGATGCGCGAATTTCTTGAGAACCATTCGATGGTGGAAACAGCACCGCTCGATCCTCGCGATGCATTTTTCGGTGGACGGACGGGAAATATCGCGACTCTTTACAAAATCACGGATGCGGAGAAAATACGTTACGTGGATATATGTTTTTTGTACCCGTATGTATTGAAGACAGGTGCTTTCCCTATCGGCCATCCCGATATTTATGTCGACGATGAATGTTCCACTTTAATCGGAACGGCTCCGAATTATGATTTTGATATTGTCGAAGGCCTCGTACGTTGCACGGTACTTCCACCGCGCGATTTATTTCATCCAGTACTCCCATATCGTGTGCACGGAAAATTGTTATTCGCCTTATGTCGCAGTTGCTGCGAAACATTTTCGCTGACGTCGTGTACGCACGAGCGTCCTAGCGAACGCGAATTTGATGGTACGTGGGTGACCTGCGAATTACGCAAGGCCATCGAAAAAGGTTATCTCGTGACAAAAGTAAATGAAATTTGGCAATATAAAATTAGCCAATATAATCGCGAAACACAGCAAGGTGGATTGTTCGCCGAATATATAAACTCATTCCTACAACTTAAACAGGAAGCAAGCAGGTGGCCGGGCGAATGCGAGGACGATGACGCTAAAGAGCGATACCTGCGGGAGTACGAGGAAATCGAGGGCATTGTTCTCGATAAGCGAAACATCGCGCGAAATCCCGGTTTACGCTCGGTCGCGAAGCTTTGTCTGAATTCATTCTGGGGTAAATTCGGTCAGCGATCCAATTTACCAAACACCGAAGTCGTTAAGACACATCAGCGTTTTATGTTGTTATTAACAAGTCCCGAGCACGAGATAACCGATATATTACCTGTAAACGATGAGGTAATATATGTTTCGTGGCGGTTGCGACAAGAGGCTGTCGTACCCTCGCCGATAACCAACGTAGTGATAGCCGCATATACGACAGCGCAAGCACGTTTAAAATTATACGAATATTTAGAGCGTTTAGATCGTCGCGTGTTATATTACGATACCGATTCCTGTATTTATGCGAGCACCGGTGATCCGACTGAATATGAACCTCACACGGGTAATTTTCTAGGCGATATGACCGACGAACTCGAGAGCTACGGACGCGGTAGCTACATCGAAGAGTTCGTGTCCGATGGCCCAAAATTTTACGCCTACATCGTGCGAACACCCGAGGGTCGAGTATATGAAACCTGTAAAGTTAAGGGAATAACCCTCAATTACGAGAACTCACGGCGCGTTAATTTTAATAGCATTAAAAAATTATTATTAGCGCGAGAAAAGAATCTAGAAAAAGAACAAGAAGATAACGAAGAAGAAGATGAAACTACAATAAATTTACGTTTTAGCGCAATTCGACGCACTGCGTTTCATGAAATTGTAACGCGGGACGAGTCGAAAATATGCGCACCAGTGTTGGTGAAACGTAAATTTATTAATAGCCGTTACTCGATTCCGTACGGATATTTATCACCGAAATAATTCTTTTCTCGCGTATTTTCTTCAATATTTTATATAAGTATTTTATACATTTATTAGGAAAGCAATGTAAATTTTTGTAAAAAGTATATATATATATATATATATATATATAGTATTAGTAATAATTCTCTGCAATTGTAACAATAAATTTAAAAATAAAATGTCATATTGCTGTTATTTTAAATGTAATATGCTATAAAGGAAATATATTTTTATGTATCATGTTTATGTAATAATATCGATTTTATTTAAAAATATTACCATAAAGTAAAATTTTGTACCTTAAATTGTCTTACATTTTCATTCTCTATTCTTCCTTTACCTCGAAATAATTTTATTCTTCTCAGCAATAAAACCTTTACGTAGCGTCACTAGAATGCGAACTCGAATGCACGTGTTTTCTATTAGGCCTCTTTTTGTTACCCGAGGTGACGATAATTAGCATAAATTGAAAGCGGAGACTAGCCGCATGTACTTTTTGTATATCTTTTTGTTTTCTTTATTAGCGACGATGCCGACGATCAGCCGAAATTAGTGCGTTTTTTATTTATCTTTTTTCAGCGCTATACACGATCACCGGGGACCAACCGCTCTATGACGGCTTTGTTATACCGCGTTTTTTTATCGACATTTTCTCGGCTTTTTTCAGAAACGCTGTCTGCTCACCCCCTACCCTTCCAAAAAAAAAAAAAATCAACCAATCAGAGTGCTGGGGCACTATAGTTAGAGCCTATCATAGACGGGGTGGGGTGTCATAATCCTCACGCCTGCTACGCTATACCACGATATTTTATCGCCATTTTGTCGGCTTTTTTCAAAACTCTGCCTACTCTCCCACTCTCTTCCCAAAAACCAACCAATCAGAGTGCTGGGCCACTATAGTTAGGCCTATCAGAGCCCCGGGCCTAATGACCCCTATTAGGGGATCGACCAATCACGGATCGAAAAGCCCTGTCTAGCCACGCCCCTCTGGCGCCAGTGGCCGAGTGGTGGGGGTTTGTTTTGACTCACTATAGTGGCCCACATACTACTCCCTGATAAACTGTGCACGAAGAAGTACGTCATTTACTTTATCATCACATCTACAGTCACATTCGCATCCAATTCCGAATTTACAGTCAAGAATTCTCTGCTTTAATGTAGCTATATACTGAGCGATCGTTTGCTTTTCTTGTTGAACGTAATTAAAAAATCTATGTTGTTCTACGACAATATTTACCTTGGGACACAGATGTTGTTCTACCTTTTCGATTAATTCGTCGTAGTCGACTGTCAATGGATCATTGGGAGCTGCAACTGAGCATAATACCTTGTAGCCTTCTGGTCCTATTGAATTATTAAGTAGATGCCTTGACATTACTTTATCCATTTCTACTTTCTTCATTTTGAGGTAATTTTCGAATCGGTGACGATATTGACGAAATGTTTCTTTTGCTGAAACGAAATGGTCGAAATTTTGTAGTGTTAAATTTGACGCTGATAAATTTTGTTGACGGCTCGTGGTATCTGCGACTGGTCCTTGACGCTGCATTTGCTGGGTGAGATTCGTCATTGCAGCTAATAATTGATTAAGCTGCTCTTGATCCATTTTGATGAGGTTAGGTTGCTCGATTACTATGTACTGACACTTAACTATTTGATTCCAATCGTCTTTTGCACTGTAGGATACTTTTATCCTCGTCGCGAATTTATGGTGTTTGAATGAAGGACGCTAGTTGTTAGTGATGCATTCGAGCGAGACAAGACGAGAAAATACCGATACCGAGATTTAGTGTCGACAAAGACAAATGATTGAAAAAATTTTCTTGTCTTGACGGGCCGAGATTCTCGTTTCTCGATATTCTCGAATTTTATCGTCGAGATGTTCGAGACTATCGACTATCTCGTTTCATCTGTTCTTTTATAAAGAGATAGTTCATTTCACATTATTTATGACAATAACATGGATATGAAGAGAAGTAATAATGAAACAAATAATAATTCTTATTATAAAAAGCAACGACTCGCTGAAATATCACGTAAGACATAATTAACATCTTTATCAATTATATATTACATTATTATACTCATAACAATATTGCCAACATTAACATCTGTTATTATTACATCATCATTATTATTAATATTATTATTTTCAACTCGCTTATAGAAAAGACGACAAATATGGAAAATAAAATTCAAAATGACAAGGATGACAGAGACTGTACCCCTGATCAAAGCAAATCCACAGATTATTGGACTGGCGATAAAAAAGTATTATTAGAAAAAGCATTTTTATTTGAAAAACGAGAAATTCAAGGTAAAATGGCAGTCTGTAAATTATGTACATCAGAGAAAAAAGAAGTGAAAATGAAAGACGGTAATACAAGTGGAATAAGAAAACATATTTTAAATGCTCATTCGCAAATTTATGAACTTATATATGCTAATAATGGATCAAAATCAAAACTTACATCGATAAGATATTCTTTCTCTTCTGAGAAAACTAATTTTTATTATATTAAAGCATAATTATTACATATAATAGTTTGGCTTCCTTATAGAGGAATCTTTTTGAGATTAAAAAAATGATGAGGAAGGCATGTGCGAATTTCTAATTTGCACACTTATTTTGCTTTCTTTACTTTTATAACCATCGCAATAAATTCAGAGATCATATTATAAAGCTAAACGATAAATGAAGTAACTTATTTTTAGTGAAAAATAATAAATAAATAAATAATTAAATAAATAAATAAATAATTAAATATATAAATAAATAAATAAGTAAATGTAATATATTATACGTATAAACCCACATAACCCTATGTATCTTCCCCGAGGGCTTAGGGTATCCTTGGAGATTTCCACTGCGTTACAAAAAAAAAAAAAAAAAAAGGTACCATTCACGCAAGAACGCTTCTCTGAGATGTTGGTTGATTGGGTTGCAAGAAAATATCTACCATTAAGTTTTTTTGAAGATGATGAAACTCAGAGATTATTCACATTTTTAAATAAACATACAGTTTTACCTGGCAGAAATAAACTTCTAATGTTCAATCCCAATTTTATAAAAAACAAAATGCGGTTATTACGATTTTATTAAAAAATCAATCGAAAGTTTCATTCACAATCGATGGATAGACATCAATTGCTAATCAATCTTATTATGGCATAACTGGTCATTTTATTGATAATTGGAATTTGAGATCATTAGTTATTGATTTTGTCCCATCAAATGGAAAACATACTGGCCAAGATATAGCAACACATTTTTATGGAGTTCTAGAACAATTTGGATTGCGTAAAAAAATTCAAGGCATAACTGTCGATAATGCTGCCGCTAATACTACTTTTATGGAAGAACTCTCACATTTAATGAATTCTGCAGATGGCGAAGTGTTCGATCCTATCAACCAACATTTTCGATGTATGGCGCACATAGCAAACTTAGGAATTCAAGACATGCTTTGTTAAAAAGTGGTTTGCAAATTGAGAAAGAAAATGATTCCTTTAATGAGATTGATGAGGATGAAATTGAGGAGGATAACGATAACGATGATGATAGCATTAATGAGAAATGTGTACTTCAGAATTTGCGTACTCTCTTTAAAAAATTAAAGTATTCAGAACAATTGCGAAATAAACTCAATGCTTGCTGCGAGGCAACGAATGTCAAACCTATGGCACCGATTTTAGATGTGTCAACGAGGTGGAACTCAACTTTCGAAATGATAAAATCAGCAGTAAAAATGAAACAAGCTATTAATCTACTTTGCGAAAATAATGCAAATATTCAACATCTTTCTATTACAGAAAATGATTGGCAGATATTATGTGCAGTTTTTAAATACCTTCGTATATTTAAACAATTGTCTGACGTTCTTAGTGGTGAAAAATATGTGACACTACCACTAGCTGTGCTGACATTTAATCTTTTACTTGACAAAATTGAACAAGCCATTGGAGACATGAATCAAAAACATGATCAATCAGACATAGAATATATTATAATATCCAAATAGCACTTGTTGCTGCACGCGATAAGCTTGTTAAACATTATCGAAAAATGAATCAAGAGACACGGTAGTGTCTCGCGCCTAGTTAGGGCGAAGCCGACTCTCAGAAGCGAGGCACCGTGTATCTTTACGCGAATCGGACAGTTCGAGATAGTCATAGATTCGGATGCTCAATAATGGCTGAAGCGATCGAGTTTTTACTAGGTTTAATCGATAGATTGAGGTCGAATTATATAATGAAAGTGTCTTTATTTTTGCTCTACGTGCTTTGTAAGCGGAAATATAATAATGCAAAGTCTAAATATAAAAAATTTCGTTTAAGAAACGTCCACGTCATCATCGTTCACGCATACATAGTAGTATCTATCGTGCTACACGCATTATATTAATCACACGTATACAACACATGCATACACGTATACAACACATGCAATAGATGCATGTAGTGGTAATCTTGTACAGTTCTCACGTTTGACACAGGCGGCGTTAGTGTTGCTCCGCGATACTAGCAGCGTGCGGGGTGTATGTATATGTATATATATATATATATATATATATAAATACAGATAGCTAAACATATAAAATATAAAGCAACCCTGATAAAAAAAATCCATAGAAAACAACAGAAAACGATTACACCGTTTTTAATCGTAGTTATGAATCAAAAGTTAACGAAAGAATATCGTAAATGTACGATTGATTCTCTAGCGTTTTCTTTCGTAAGTATCCTATCTTATAGTAATTTAATGTAGTAAAATATATATATTTCTATAATTATTAACTTTAAATTAAGTAAATGCTAGTTTATGCTGATGTTATAAAACATTATTGATGTTATAGATTAGATTAGATAATTTTATTGCTGCCCCAATTGGGGATTACAAGGCGCTTTTTTCCTAAGGAGCGGTCCCAAACCTTTATACTTTACATAATCCTTAACCTATAACTTAACCTATATACAATATTTAACTCCGCCTCACGCTTGCCCTATCTCGCCGCACCATTTACTCTCTCGCTCTTTCCCTCCTATCTTACTCAGTCTTATAACTAACTTACAACTAGCTTAATCTAAAGTGGGACCTCCGCTTCCGGTTACTTCTGCCTTTCCTCCTCCACTCTCTCTCTCTCTCTCTCTCTCTCTCTCTCTCTCTCTCTCTCCCTCTCTTTCTCTCTCTCTCTCCCTCTCTCTTTCTCTCTCTCTCTCACTCTCCCCCCTTTCCCTCACCTCCTTCCCCGTCCCCTCTCGCTTCCTCCAACAATTTTACCCACAATTCCCCTTCTCCTTCCTCTCCTAGTACCTCCCTCACCATTTCCTGCCAGTTCTCTCCCCTTCTCCATTCCATACATTCCTCCCATACATGTTCCCACGTCTCCACCCCTCCCCTACACATCCTACATCTCCTTTCCTCCTCCTTTTCCCAATATCTATTTCCCCTCATCCCATTCCCCAATCTGTACTTCGCCATCCTCTGCCACCTTCCTTCCGTCCACCCTTTCCTCAGATACCACGGTACTCCCTCCCCCTTTACCTGCTTGTACCATTTATTATATTCCGAATTCTCAATCTTTTCCCATCTCTCCTCCCTCTGTCCCTTCTTTTCCCACTCCTCAACCTCCTCCCACCTAAACTCCCCTCTTTCCCTTCTTTCCTCCACCGCCCTTAAATTCAACCCTTTACCCTAAAAAAACTCTTCTTTCTTTCTCCCACTCCGATATTTCCCCCCCTTTTTAGCCCTCTCCTTAATTTCCTCTAAACATACTCTTGCCAACCCCCCTTACCCTCCTCCAACCTCCTCTCATATCCCCACGCCCTTCTTCCCCTCCTTGATCTTATCTTATCCCTTTGGAGCTCCTCCCTTATATACCCCGGCGTTCCCCAATCCACTCCTAACATCCATCTCATATACTCTTTCCAATCCCTCTCTCTCCTCCCACACCCATACCCTAAAACCGTCCACACTAACGCATCAAAAAGCCATACTTTCCTCCCCCAATTACCCCCAAATCTCTTCTTTCCTATCCCCCATACTTGCCCCATTACTGCTCCCCCCCTCCTCATCCTCTCCCTCACCTGTCCATCCTGCCTCCCATTCCTTTGTATTACATATCCTAAATACTTGTACTCCTTTACCTCCTCCAACTTCTTTCTCTTCCAATACCAACTAGCTTTCTTCAGCCTCCCTCCCCCCTTCCTGCACCTCATCACCTTCGACTTGCTCTCATTCAACTCCAATCCCTTCTCCTCCAAATATCTTCCTAATCTTTCCATCATACACTTCATTCCCCCCTCATCCTCTGCCATCATCACCACATCATCCGCGTACGCTAGCGTGTATATCCTATCCTCTCCCAACCTCACTCCTCCCCATCTCCCTTTCCTCATTTCCTCCTCCAAGTCCGCCATCATCATATTAAAAAGCAGCGGACTCAGAGGACACCCCTGCCTCACTCCCCTCCCTGTCCAGAACTTTTCTCCCCTCTCCTCCCCTATTCTAACCCTGAATCCAATCTCCCCTACTATCTCCTCACATCTCATTACCATCCCTTCCTTCACCCTCTCTCTCTCATCGCCGCTATTAATTTCACCCTGTCCACCGAATCAAACGCCGCCCTCAGGTCCACAAAAAATAGCACCATTTATCTTCCTTTCCTGCTCATCTGTCTATTTATCAGGTAGTTTAAAACGTAAATATTATCTACTGTCCCCATCCCTCTCCTGAACCCCGTTGGTGCCCCGATTCGGTGGCACCATCCCTCCTTCCTCCACTTCACCCCTCAGCCTCTCTGCTAACACCGTCGCATACACTTTGTATAACGACGGTGCCAGCGTTACTCCCCTGTAATCTGAGACCTCCCTTCCCTCTCCTCTTTTCAAAATTGGTATCACCAACCCCTCACACCATTCCCTAATCCACCTTTCCCCCTTCCATATCCTATTACATAATTCCCACACCCACTCTTCTAGCCCCTCTCCGCCATATGGCAGGAAATATGGGTGGAAATATTTCCACACTTCTCCTGGGATTCCATCCACCCCCACCGCCTTCCTATCTTTTATCCTTCCTATCGCCCTCCTAATTTCTCCCCTTTCTATCTGATCTTCCTGATCTTCCTCCTTCCCCCTTACCCTCCTGCTTCCTCCCAACACCACTCTCGACTCCACCCCCCCCTAATAAATCCCTAAAATAATTGTTCCATTCTTCCATCTTAATCCATTCTCCCCCCTCCTTTACCTCTTCTCCTCTCTTTCCTAATTACCTCCCATACCTGCCCCTCCGTCCTCGCTTCCATTACCCTCCTAGTCCATTCTTCATTCTCCTCTTTCTTCTTCCTACATAATCCCTTATACTCCTTCTTTCTTCTCTTATATTCCTTTCCCTCCCCCCTTCCCTCTTCCATCTTTTCAACTCCTTTACCACCTCCCCCTTATCTTCTCTGCACTCCTCATCAAACCACTCTCCCCTTTTTCTTCTCTCCTCCCTACTTTCCCCCCCATTTCCCTTACTTAGAACTTCCTGTATTTTTTTTCATCCTCTCCCACTCCTCCTCTACCCCTCTCACTTCTTGTTCGTCTCCCTGCCTCTCCCCTATCAATCCTAACCTCTCCCTGAATTCCTTCTTCCCCTCGCCCGACCAGTTCCACCTCCTTTCCCTCTTTTTTCCCTTCTTCTCCCATCCTCCTCTTTCCCCTCTGATCCATACCACTATCGGCATGTGGTCCGAGTCAATCCTATTTCCTATCTCTACCCTCATAATTTCCTCCCTCACCTCCTCCTTCACTATCACATAATCAATGACTGATCTCCCATTCGGCCACATGTACGTCCAGCTCCCCTCCTCATCTCCTGCTAACCCTCCATTCACTATTGCCCACTCTATTTCCTCTAATCTTCTCACTAACAATTTCCCTTCCCCATTTACCTTTGCATCCTTCGACCTTCTTTCCTTTCCTTTCTCTTCTCCCTCCTCCCCTATCCTTACCCTTCCCCCCAATTCTCCTGTTCAGGCATTAAAATCCCCCCCTATTATCGTTCTAATCCCACCTCCCTCCTCCTCCATCCACTCCCTCATCTCTCCTAATTTTTCTTCTAAATCCCCATTTATGTACACACCCACCAATCTCCATCCCTCCCCCTTTTTCTTTATCATCACCTCCATCATTCCTTCCTTATCCGCCCCGCACTTTCCTTTTATTCCTAACCCTTTTCTTACCCCTACTATTATTCCCCCCATTGCCCTTCCTTTCCTATTTTTCTTCCTCGCATATTGCACCTCCCACTTAAATCCCAAAGGCAACCTCCCTCTTATCTTCTCCCACCCTTTTTCATCTACCCATGTTTCTAACAAGAACATTACATCCCATTCCCTTATCGCTTCCCAGAATCCCGCATTCTTATTCTTTAGCCCCGCCACATTCCAAAATGCCACTTTCCATCCTTCCTCCCTTCCCTCTTCTTCGGTCTTTCTTTCTTCCCCTCCTCTCCCCAACTCTCCATCTCTCCCTCCCCCTCTCTCTACTCTTTTTCCTTTTTCATCTTCCTTCTCCTACTCGTTCTCTCCCTTCCTTTTTTGCCTCCTGCAATATGTCTACCTCCATTTCCCCCTTGTCCCCTCCACTCCTCTCTTCCCCCTTTCTTTCTTCTCCCCCTTCCTCCTTCAGCTCCTCTCTCACCTCATCCCACCTCCACCATTTACCCCTCATCCAAATTCTTCCATATCGTACCCACGCCCTCCTTCCCTCTCTTTCTTCCCCCCTAGCGATCTCCCCTAATCTCCACATCATCCTTCTTTCTTTCCACGTAAGATCTTCCTCAATCCTCTCCTCTCTCTCCCTCAATCTTCTTTTCTTTTCCATTATTTCCCTCTTATCCTCCATATTTCCTACCCTTACTAATGCCATACTAGTCCCATCTCTCCTCCCCTCCCCTATTTTCCTCACCTCCCCCACCGGCCCCACTACCACTATCTCTTTTAATATTCTCTCCACTTCCCCTTTTACTCCTCCTTCCCCACCCTTTATACCTTTTACTATAATGTTCCCTCTCTTTTCCTCCCTTTCCTTCCTCTCCCATCTCCATTCCATCATATTAATCCTACCTTTCATCTCAACCATCTCCTCTCCCTTTCCCTCCCCCCTCCTCTCCCCACTCTTCCTCAGCTCCAATTCTTCCACTTTCATCCCTAATTCTATAATCCTCCCCTCCAACCCCTCCTTCTCCCTCCCCCACCTTTTCTCCTTCTCCTCCAATTCTTTCTTCAGCTCCCTTATCTCCTCTCTTATTTCTTCCTGTCCTCTTATTCCCTCCTTAATCTCCTCTTTAATTTCTCTTCTTATCTCTCTCATCTCTCTGATTATTTCCTCCTTCCATTCCCTCCCCATCTCTCTTATGCTCTCCCCCATCCCTCCTGCCTCCTCTTTCCTTTCTGTTTCTGGCGATCTTGTCACCTTTTTATTTCTCCTAAATATCCACTGTAAATCCCCTTTCTCCTCCATCTCTTTTCTCAATCCTATATTTTCTAATTCATCCCTTTTCCTTTTCAAAACCTCTTCCGGCGTCCCCGTGCTACCCCTTCTCTCCCTCTTCTCAACATTCTTTATTCTTTGCACCTCATCCATTTCCCTTCTATACTTCCCTTACTCTATGTCTAGTGACTTTTCTCGCGCCACCTACCTCTATCTCTTTCCCTATACCTACTACACCTGCTCCGATCCCTCTACACCTGTTCTCACCTTTCCTAGTTCCCCTCCTCTTCCCCTGCGCCCCTGATCTATCTCCCTAACTGCTGACTCACTCCACCTGCATCACTTTACTCCCTTCTCACCGCTCTTTTCCCTTCTCGCCCAACTCGCCTGCACTCCCCCGGCATGCACTCACTCCAGACTCTCACTGACTCACTCTCTCTCACCTTTTCTCTTCCTCCTACCTCTAATAACCACTCAAAACACACTCTCTGATAGCCCTTCAACCTTCTATCACGCAACCGGAAACGGAAGTCTCATTATTGATGTTATAACATCAAGCGTTAAATCTAGCATTTACTCGACATTTAAAGTCAAGAGACAAGTACCTTATTTAGTCTTAGAGCTAATTTCATCAACTTTATATAATTCTCCTGACTAAAACTTAATTACGAGATAGATAGTGAATCGCGCGTCGCATAGCGGTAAATGAAGGAACTAACGATTTTACTGAATACTATTTTTGGAATGTTGCTGTAAGATTTTTCATAAAATATTACAGTTATATGTTTCTATAATGTCTCTACAGTATTACAATGCAACTTGCAAGATTGTAATATTACTGCAATGTAATTGCAATTAATGTACTATTTTTGCAAATCGTATCGGTTCCTATTGTTTTCTATCGATTTTTTATCAGGGATGTTTTCTGTTGTAACTTTACGTAATACATTTATAAAATACGTTTTCAATCGTTTATGGTTGATGCATGATTAAAAACACTAGCGGATCCTGGGGGGAGGGTTTTGGGGTTAACCCCCCCCCCCTGGAAATTAAAAGAAAGTTTTGCTGAATTTGTTTTAAAAATATAAGTAAAGAAAAACAAACATTAAAGAGCTATCGATGTCGTTAATTCTGGAATAAAAGCTAATCATGAAACCAAAAATATTATATAAAATAATTTTGCAAACCCCCCCCCCATTATCGACGTCAGGATCCGCTAGTGATTAAAAATTATAGGTTTTTTCGTAGTTGTACGTTAAAAAACTTAAAACTTTTTTTATTGTAAATATACAATTAATTACGAATAGATTTTCAATCATTTTTTCTTGATAAATTCCAATAAAACAATAAAAAACAATATATCACAATAAGAATTTTATCGTATTCTAACAGCTGAATCCGCTTTTAACAAAGAATGAAAGAAAACGATAAAAAACAATAACATTTCTTTCGAAATCTAAAAAGTAAAACAATAGGATACGATAAGAAACGATAAGATTTTCTATAGATCGTATTGGTTCCTATTGTTTTCTATCGATTTTTTTTATCAGGGATCTTATTATTACAGATGATAGAATGCTATTAGAGAGCATATTAGAAAATATAAATAAAAATATACCACATCCATTGTGTGAACGAATTGAAGGTAAAATTATATGTGCTTTTAAAAATATAATGTAAAAATTATAATAATGAGAGAACCAATGAGAAACAGTATTATATTTTATGTTTTTAGATATTAATAAAATTAAGGATATACAAAACGAGAATAATCAGAACAATGGGATTAATACGCAGTATTATGTTAAAAAATTGCCATCCAATATTTCTGGTATGTAACTGGAGAAGTAATCGTATGTATCGATAACTTATCTGAATAACTTACATTACTGCAGCAAATGAAATATTTATGAATGTTACATTATTGTACACATTTAAATTATATAATAAATTGTTATTTTTTAGAAACATTATTGATGCAAATCGAAGAAATGCACTCAACTACTTGTCATAACATGAACAAAGATCATAATGTTCAAAGGAACACTGATGTTTCAATGCCTGTTGGTGAGAATATATTTTTAATTTCACTTACTTTTCCTATAAATAAGTTTGTTATATAATTTTTCTTACAAATAAGTTTATATAATTGAAGTTAAGATATAATATGGCTTAATCTTCGTTCTTAGATGTTAGTGAAACTATGTATATAGAAAACGAGAATAGAAAGACTGATACGTTTTTAGATGTTAATAAAACGTATTTAGAGAACGAGAATAGTAATACTGACACGCAGAACTACGTCAAAGAATTGTCGTCTAACATTTCTGGTATGTAAAATCAAAAAATAATGAAATGTATCGTTAATTTGTTTGGATAATTTTACATTACTGTTGCGAATTAAATATTTATAAACTTTACATTATGGTACATATTTAAATTGTAAGACAATTTCTATTAAGACTCTAATATAAATAACTAAATATATATATAGATGGGCATATAAGAACCGAACGCGAGATGTTAATGCGTGTATTCCAACGAAAATTAATTTTTCGTTGGAATTAAATAAATTGTGCACAAGGCACGAATTTTTGCTTGGTACACAGCCAAGACTTATATGTGGAATAATCTCTAACTTGAGATTTGATTCCAAAGTTCCCCTCTGACCCCCCTAAAGATTTAAATGCGAGAAAAATATAGATCGAAAATCGCTGAATCGATAATCGAACCCGAGTCTTTCGCTTGCCGGGCGACTGCTCTTACCACTGAGCTATTCAGATCTTTTCAGTTCTATATTTTTCTCTGCTTATAAGAAAGATTAGTAAACAACGCTTTTTTCGCCTGGCGTAAATAATAAGACAATTTCTATTAAGACTCTTTAATATAAATAACTAAATATATATATAGATGGGCATATAAGAGCCGAACGCGAGATGTTAATGCGTGTATTCCAACGAATTATTTAATTCCAACGAAAAATTAATTTTCGTTGGAATACACGCATTAACATCTCGCGTTCGGCTCTTATATGCCCATCTATATACAGGGTGTTAAAAAAGTGTCGGATACGCTCAGTGCCATTCGATAGAGAATGAGAATCTAAGAAAAAAAGTCTAATACTATTTTTCGATCGGATGAATAATTTCGCCGCAATTAATTATTATAATCAGCCAATCTGCGCGGAGCTACAAAAGAAAGCCAGGGGCGGAGCGCGCGAAGTGAGAAAGGCTACGGCGCGACGGCCGCGGCGCGGCGACTACCGTGCTCATGCTCTCGTACCGAGTGGAGGGGAAGTACTTGCGATTTATTTATTTATTTTAAATTTATTTATTATTCAACTTGTTTTTTAAACGATTAACAAAATAATTTACAGGAACAATCATCACGTAAAACATTTGCGTTATTCTGTATCACGATACAGCGACTTTGTTAATTTAATGAAATAACTTATTTTTAAGCAAGAAGGCAGGATAATTATTAATTAGAATAATTATTTTGCAAGACTATACTGATTATTAGGTTAATACATTTTACTTAAAAAATCACTTGCGAAAATTATTAAACTTCTAGCTAGGTATGCTTATTTGAAAAATTTAGTTCATACGCTAAACAAAAAAAAACGATATAGCAGATAGAAATTTATGAATAAACAATTACATAATCACAGGACTTTAACACGTAAAACAAACTTACTTTATTTATTAGTAAGATGCCAGCATGTTTGCTGCAATTATTTTTCTTATTTAATAAAGAGTTGTATCAATACATGGAATGTAAACAAGGTTATAATTTGACAAAGTAAAGAAAACTAACTTATTTAAATAAGTTAAAAATTAACAATTGTTAAAAAATGATAAACATTTGCTTTCTTTACATTAAATCCTGAAAGTGTCCACCATTAGCTTCCAAACATTTATTTGTCCTGTACGCAACACTTCCTGTGACATTTTGTATGTGCTGCCGCTGTATGGTAGCAAACGCTATTTCAATTTGCTCCTCCAATTCGTCCTGCGTTTCTATGCGACTAAAATAAATTCTCTCTTTCTGTGCACCCCACAAAAAAAAGTCACAAAGATTGAAATCTGGTGATCTTGGTGGCCATTGCCAGAAAGGTGCTCCACCCATCCAATTATCACGATATGTATTATTTAAATATTGGCGCACAGGTGCTGTTAATTAAAACAAAATTAATAATTTATTAAATAATTAATTGAAACAATGATAGAATATTTTAAAATTCCTATTTATTTTTACTCAATTTTTTTAAAACAGAACATTATGTTTCAACATTCATCGATATTGATATTCTTTTAATATTTAGCGCATGCAGATCAATCTGTGAAAAGTATGGTTTCTAAAACTTGAGCGTACTGCTGATATTTTTATCATACAGATTTTCTGTTGAGATACAAATTTAATAAATTTTAAAGCAAGTAAGTAATACTACTTATAAAGAATTTCAATTAGAAAATCGAATAAATAAAAAATCATTTATGAAAAACTAAAATCGATCAAAAATTATATCTGAATAAATAAAAGATGGTGTTATTACATTGATTATTTCATGTTATTTTATGCAATTTAGAAAGTAGGAATACAAGGAGAGTTCTAACCCAGGTCCTCCGAGGGGGGCGCGGGGCGGGGGTGTTCTCCGCGGCGAGGGGGTATGACGTCACGCGGGACGGGGGGGATCTTGTAGGCGAGGGGGATGACGTCACGCGGGGCGGGGGCGCTTATCGCTGTGCGGGAGACGCTTATCGCGTATTGTTTTTCATAAACAAAACAGTGTATTGTATTACTTTGAATTATCTAACATGTTTTATTATAAACAAAACACCGCAAAGTGAGCGCCGATATTCGGCCGCCCTCGCGGTACTTCCCCTCCCCTCCCCCATAAGGCGACGCGCTTTGGCGGTACTTCCGCCCTCCCCCTCCCCTGCCCATATGTGACGTTTCTTCCTCATTGTTTAGGAAGAATTCTTTTGCGATAATTTTGCCGACATTCGGCCGCCCTCGCGGTACCTCCCCCTCCTCTCCTCCATCTGAGGGGATCTTGGGAGGTCGCGCTTATCGCAATGAACACGTCGGGACACGTGTTTTTTTCGCGGTAAAAGACCGTGTTGCATTACGCGCCGATATTCAGCAGCCTTTGCGGTACCTTTCCCCTCCCCCTAAGCGGAATTCTTTCTCATTCTTTAGGGAGCGCCGATGACCGGCCGCTTGAATTTTTATAAACAAAAATGAGCGCCGATGTCCGGTCGCTTTGTGTCAAAAGCGATAACGCGATGAAGGGAGATCACTTTTCTGATATGTAATTAAACAATCCGTTAATCATGAAGAGGGGAAGAAATGATTAGACGAAATATAATAAGGACTTCTGCCACTTCAAACCATAGTACGTAATTTGCAAGCGCACAGATACGTCGGTCGAAAAAAGTATAGCGGGTGTAAGTGCTCTATAGAACGTGATTTTAAAAAGTGTGGAAAAATGGAAAACATCGAGCAGACTGAACGCGACTTGTTGGAGCGGTCTCATCAAGTCGCCGCTTTGGGCGAGTATTTTGAATGGGCGCTGCGCTGCGAGGAATTTATCAAACTGCTCGAAGAAAACAGCCGTGTCAAGCGTCCGCGACTCTCGATTGGATATAGACAATCTTTGGTTGCTAGAATCGCGCGACTCGAGGGTGCAAAAACTCGATTGCAGAGACAGTTTATATCCAGTGGTGGTAATTACAGTGGCGACAATAACGCGGGAAGACTCGTTTGGCGAGAGATCGATACCGCGTTTGAAAATCGTATACTGACCGGTGCGGTGATTAACGCAGACTATATCGAACCGCGACAATTTTTGGAAGATGCTAGTAGTGTAGTACTCGAGCAAGTGCAAGACGTTATAAAAATACACAACTGTGTAAAAGTAAATACTGTGTTCAACGGTGAGTTTGTGACAGGTGATAAGCGCGCCAACAAAAGTATTAACACAAGAAATTATGAACTTTTTCGCACGTCCGATTTACGCGAGTGGTATGAGCGGCATGTCATCGAAACCACATTGACGTCTCTCGAAGAGTTCCAGGAACGTGATAGTGGATGGGCATTGTCACGAATCCTCGATCTTACGGTCAACGTCAACAAGTGCAATCTTATGCGCGCGGGATGCCATATTAAATTACCGCGAGAAATTACGACGAAGAGAGCGGTAATTAATGTGCGATCAACGGATAATGCGTGTTTCGCGTGGTCAGTGGTGGCCGCTCTGTACCCCGTTGAAAGACATGTGGAACGGGAATTTTCATATCCGCACTATACAACGGTGTTAAATTTACAAAACATTGAGTTTCCGATAACGTTGAATCAAATAAAAAAGTTTGAACATATAAACAATATCTCAATCAACGTTTACGGCATCGAGAGAAAGAAGGAACTATCAATTCTTCCGATACGACTCGCCGATCAGAAAAAAGAAAAACATGTGAATTTGCTGTACGTGGAGGAGGAGGACGACAACGTTGGACATTTCGCGTATATCAAAAATCTGTCTCGCCTCGTAAGCTCGCAACTGAGCAAACACAATGGTCAAAAATATATCTGTGATCGGTACATATATTTATTGCAAATTATATATAATTGTAAATAAAATTGTAAATAAAATTGTAAATAAAATTGTAATTTTCACAGATGCTTTTCACAGATGCTTGCATTATTTCGGATCAGAGGACAAGTTGCAGGCACATACGGTAGACTGTGGAGAAATAAATGACTGCGCTATCCGGTTATCAAGCGATAAAGATAAGTGGCTCGGCTTCGACAACTACAACAGAAAAGAGCGGGTTCCATTCATGGTGTATGCCGACTTGGAGTGTGTGCTGAGGAAGACATCGGAACACGTGTCATACGATCAACATCACAAGGTATTTAGCGTTGGGTACTATGTGCAATGCTCGTACGATGAAACATTATCCACATACCAATCTTATCGCGGTGCCGATTGTGTCGCGTGGTTCGCCAACAAACTCGAGGAATTAGCGCATCGCATAAAGGGTATTTTATCTGATAATGTCCCCATGATCAAGAGACACGGTAGGGTCTCGCGCCTAGTTAGGGCAAAGCCGACTCTCAGAAGCGAGGCACCGTGTATCTTTACGCGAATCGGACAGTTGAGGTAATCATAGATTTCGGATGCTCAATAACGGCTGAAGCGATCGAGTTTTTACTAGGTTTAATCGATAGATTGAGGTCGAATTATATAATGAAAGTGTCTTTATTTTTGCCCTATGTGCTTTATAAATAAAGATATCATTTATGCAAAGTCGCAAAGTGAAAATTTTTATTTAAGAAACGTCCACGTCGTCGTCGTCATCATCGTTCACGCATACATAGTAGTATCTATCGTGCTACACGCATTATTAATCACACGTATACAACACATGCATACACGTATATCACACGTAAACAACACATGCAATAGATGCATGTAGTGGTAATCTTGTACTGTTCTCACGTTTCACAACAGACGGCGTTAAGGGGATCCTAGTCGGATGGTCGAACTCCGACAGGTTAGCACCACACATATCCAAACATATACACGTATACACATATACACACGATAGGTTAGCACCACACATATCCAACATATGCACGTATGCACACATATGCGTGAAAATGTTTTTAATATTTAACTTTTTTATTAGACTTGCAATCTCACTTTTTATTGTTTACTAATATTTCTTCATGTTAACCCTATCGCGTATACTATATTTTATGCACAGATAAACTGCAGAACTATTTTTATTAAATAAGTATTATTACGAGCTGACATGAAAGAAGCCGATAACAAAACTGTAATTTTTGATTTTTATATGATTTATATATGGAATTATAGCTAACGCGGTCCGTTTTTATAAGTACTTTAATCGTGGAAAAGGATTTATTGATCTGTATAGTCAATAAAAAGATATCCCAAAATAATAAAGTTGGTTCTGCCGTACCGACAGAACTAACTTTAGGATCCGACTAGGATCCCCTTAAGGCCGTATCACACTAGCGATTGCTGTTGGCGGTCGCTGTCGCAGTTGCGGTTGCTGTTGTGCGTATAAAATAAGGAAGAGCGAATAATTATTATCTTTACATTATTTATTATTATTAGTTTTTATTCGCTTCCTTATTTTACATCAATAATTATGTACTTATAAAAGAAATAGTAGGGTGGTAGCAAGTGTAGCAAGAAAGTAGTTATTATTATGAAAGAAATGGTTTAAAATGGTAACGTAACAAGAAAGTAGTTGCAAATATCAATATATAAATATGCATTCAAGAAAGAAATAGATAGATAAAAGGATCTACATTTTGCAATACATACTTACTAAATACATGTGATATGTAATAATACTACATATTATGTGATATATTATATTTTTTTCATAATATAATAATCTATTTTCTTCTTACGCAATCATTTTCTTGTTACGCAATCATCCTATTATTTCTCATAAGAATATAATTGTTAATCTTATGAAAAAATAATTGCGTAACATGAAAATAGATATTATATTATGAAAGAATATAATATATTATAAATATCAAAAGACATATACATGTTACGTGTAGTATGTCTGTACAGTAATGTAATGCGTCTGTACAGTAGGATGGTAGCAAGTGTATATATTAATACAATGATATTAGTAATGATTCTTTTGTGTGTTACGCTACCATTTTATTATTTTTTTCATAAGAATAACTTAATTTTTTTCTTATTACGTTATCATCCTACTATTCCTTTCATAAAGATATAATTGTTGAAATAAATAAAAAAGTGAATCAAAATTAATAAATGATATAAAGAGATACTTATAAAGAATATGTATCTATATATATATTGATAGCTTATATAGTATTCACATAGCACTGTTATGAGAGCTATTAAGATATCAAATATGTACATTTTTAAATTTTCATTTTAAATTATTTTTTATTATAGCTTATTTGGTTCCTTGTTTTATATTAATAATAATATATTTATGAAAAAAACTATTAGTATAATAACATAGCAAGAAAGTATTTACGAATATATAATAATAAATTTACTAAAGAATGTATATATGTATTATATATATATATATATATATATATATGTATGTCAAGCGGTAGTTGTCGGGACAATTTTTGGCGTGAATCGGCAGTTTCGAGGACTTTTGGTGTTTTTCAGGTCGGTCCTGAAAGCTGTATATGTTTATCGGCAGTTTTAAGGACTGTTCTGAAAACTACCAATCTTTCATTACTTTATATAAAGTCCTTAAAAGTACCAATAAATACAAAATTTTTATACTAAATATATACAACTGTTATTATTTGCAAGGTAAGCTTTATATATCCTGTATATATTTATGAATAATTTAGTTACAATACTAACTACTTGGTAAACCTTATATAAAGTGAATATATAGTCTTTTAGTACATCAAATATGCTAAGTTCTTATAACTGCCGTTGGACATGTTTGCAAACATAAATAAATGATTAAGGGAAAATTACAATTTTAGTTTGTTTTTTCAAAAAAGAATAATTAAGAATATTTTAAAATAGGATCAATATTTAGACATTTTGATATTTCCTTGTTGAAAATTAAGTGACCTGTAAACTGCTATTTTACTGCTATATATAAACTTCTTATGAACTACTAAAATCTCATTAATCTGTCGATCTGGAAAAATTGTAAGTTGATTGGCTACCGCATTATTTTTGTCGTGTGGCAAGCGTTGTCGCGTCATGTGTGCAGAAGCTATCATATGAATAAAAACAGAAGTGAATTATTTTCTTGAAGTTTTGGTAACATGCGAGTCTTGAATTTATAGTTTTCAGATTTATATATAAGATAAAATGGCAGTTTTCACATTTATATATAATAGTAAAATGGCAGTTTTCAGACCGTTGAATTTTCGTTAATAGAAGACCAAAATTAATGAGTCTTCTTAAATAATTACATTAATAGATATGTGCCCATCATAAAAAACAATGACTTTCGTAATTTTGTAAAATAAAATTTATTTCCTATGAATTCTTCATTCAGACTCGATTTCGTTCTGTATATTGACAAAATCCGATGAACATTGTGGATTATGTTAATCCGATAGTGCGCCAAATACTGATAATAAAATATAAAGCTAAACGTGTAGCATGAACTTCATTAAGTATTGAAATTACGTCTAGAAAGCCGAAAGTATTAAAGTTCATGCTCAAATGGCAGTTTTCATATTTATATATAATAGTAAAATGGTAGTTTTCACATTTATATATAATAGTAAAATGGCAGTTTTCAGACCGTTGAATTTTCGTTAATAGAAGACCAACATTATTGAGTCTTTTTAAATAATTACATTAATAGATATTTGCCCATCATAAAAAACAATGACTTTCGTAATTTTGTAAAATAAAATTCATTTCCCATGAATTCTTTATTCAGACCCGATTTCGTTCTGCAGATTGACAAAATCCGATGAGCACAGTTAACATTGTGGATTATGTTAATCCGATAGTGCGCCAAATACTGATAATAAAATATAAAGCTAAACGTGTAGCATGAACTTCATTAAGTATTGAAATTACGTCTAGAAAGCCGAAAGTATTAAAGTTCTTGCTCAAATGGCAGTTTTCAGATTTATATATAATAGTAAAATGGCAGTTTTCAGATTTATATATAAGATAAAATGGCAGTTTTCACATTTATATATAATAGTAAAATGGCAGTTTTCAGACCGTTGAATTTTCGTTAATAGAAGACCAAAATTAATGAGTCTTTTTAAATAATTACATTAATAGATATGTGCCCATCATAAAAAACAATGACTTTCGTAATTTTTAAAAATAAAATTCATTTCCTATGAATTCTTCATTCAGACCCGATTTCGTTCTGTATATTGACAAAATCCGATGAACATTGTGGATTATGTTAATCCGATAGTGCGCCAAATACTGATAATAAAATATAAAGCTAAACGTGTAACATGAACTTCATTAAGTATTGAAATTACGTCTAGAAAGCCGAAAGTATTAAAGTTCATGCTCAAATGGCAATTTTCAGATTTATATATAAGATAAAATGGCAGTTTTCACATTTATATATAATAGTAAAATGACAGTTTTCAGACCGTTGAATTTTCGTTAATAGAAGACCAAAATTAATGAGTCTTTTTAAATAATTACATTAATAGATATGTGCCCATCATAAAAAACAATGACTTTCGTAATTTTGTAAAATAAAATTCATTTCCTATGAATTCTTCATTCAGACCCGATTTCGTTCTGTAGATTGACAAAATCCGATGAACATTGTGGATTATGTTAATCCGATAGTGCGCCAAATACTGATAATAAAATATAAAGCTAAACGTGTAGCATGAACTTCATTAAGTATTGAAATTACGTCTAGAAAGCCGAAAGTATTAAAGTTCTTGCTCAAATGGCAGTTTTCAGATTTATATATAATAGTAAAATGGCAGTTTTCAAATTTATATATAATATAAGTAAAATGGCAGTTTCCAGATCTATATATTACTGCGAAATGGCAGTTTTCAGATAATTTAATTTTAATCTTCCTTGAACCATTTTTTGTTTTTTAACAGTTTTTATAAGAATTTAATAGTTTTGTTTTCAATGTCATATTTAAAATTATGAGACCTGAAATCTGCTCTAACATATAATATAATTTTGAAGAAGTGGTTGGTTTCAGAACCTGCATTTTTATTCAAAATTTTACCCTGCTTCTACTTAATACTGGATTTTAGTACTTTATTACACTTAGGATTAACATAATTTTTCATATAATATTAAAAAATTTTTGGTAAAATAAATTATTTTTGTTTTTTATTAAAAAAATGAATAGTCTGTAAACTGCCTTTTCTATAAAGAATAATTCGGTTAAAAGGTAGAATTGAGGACTTGGGAAAAAATTGTATATAATTTTGATAATTTTCTTTTTTACAACACAAAATTAATGAAAAACTACTAGTAAATGTAAAATCTTTAAAATACAAGCATTAAATAAAATGATATATGTTGCTTTAGTTAAATAAATAGTTGACCTGATAAGTGCCAATCCGTATAAATTTTAAAATAGTGCCAAAATTACTGCCTTTTTTTGACGAAAAAGTATTCCAGACAGAATTTACTACGCTATTATCCACAAATATCATGTTTTTAGAAAACGTCCTGAAAACTGCCTTTGGACGTACATATATATATATATATATATATATATATATATATATATGTATGACTTTGGTACAATTCGAGGACATTTTTTGTCACGTAAGGTATATTTCGAGGACATTTCGCACTTTTCAGGACAGTCCTCATTATTTTTTTTCCCTATGGTATATTTTGGGGACTGTCCCCAAAATTACAGTTTTTATAGTTGGTAACATTTGAGGACATAAAACGAATGTCCTTATAATAGACCAAATATATATGAAAATTATTTTGCATTTGGTACATTTTGAGGACATAAAAATTCAATTTACAAGTAGTATGTTTTCATGTATTCTAAATTTGTTTTTCATTCTAACTGGTACTAAAACTAAAAACAAATGTCAAATTTTATAACAATACAATCTTTATATTATATTCTCAATACGTGTCCTCAAAATATACATAACATATATTTACTGCCCTTTACAGTATATAATTTATTACCACTTTTACAGGAAGACCAAACATAAATTATGTTAAAAATAATTAATAAACGCAGAAAATGTATAAACTACGAGAAAACGTATAAGTTCCGTTTTATATTTATTTGAATGTCCTCAAAATTTGCCAACCATGAATTTCTGTTATAATATATCCTTTTTTACTTTGTTCTCATTAATGTGTGTAAATTTTAGTCCTGTACTGCGAATATTATATAATATTTACAGAAATAATCAATTTTTGAAGAAGACCTTTTTCACTCATATTTGATGTTTGACGATCAGACATCTTTTAACAAAAATTGATTCTTTCTGCAAGTATTACATCACGCTCGTAAGATTAAATTCATCCGCGTCAATGTAGTAAAAAAAAAATATTACAAAAATTCATGATTGGTAAATTTTGAGGACGTACGAATAAATTAAAAAAACGGAACTTATAATACGATATCTCTTATATATATTTGCTTTACCAATTAGTTATTTAGTTTATATTTCAGTTTTACCAATAACTAATTGGTAAAACGAATACATATAAGAGGCATCCTATTATAAGTTTCGTTGTTTAATTTATTCGTATGTCTTCAAAATTTACCAACCATGAATTTCTATAAAAATAAATTCTTTTTTACTTTGCTCTCATTAATGTGTGTAAATTTTAGTTCTGTACTGCGAACAGTATATAATATTTACAGAAATAATCAATTTTTGAAGAAGATTTTTCTCACTCTTATTTGACGTTTGACGATCAGACATCTTTGGCCGTGCAAACTAAATATGATTGGAAACAGTTTCTTCATGCTTAACAGATTCTTTCTGCAAGTATTACATCACGCTCGTAAGACTAAATTCATGCGCGTCAATGAAATCACATTAAAAAAAATATTATTACAAAAATTCATGATTGGTAAATTTTGAGGACATACAAATAAATTAAAAAAACGGAACTTATAATACGATACTTCTTATATATATTTGTTTTACCAATTAGTTATTTAGTTTATATATCCTTGTATATAAATATAGATTAGTATGTATTATTATTGCTTTAATGTTAGCGAGAATGAAAAAGAGAGTATAAAACGTTTTAATTATCATTGATATAAACGAGGTTAAACAAACCAAATAACTAATTGATAAAACGAATACGTATAAGAGGTATCGCATTATAAGTTTTGTTGTTTAATTATTTCATATATCCTCAAAATTTACCAACCATGAATTTCTGTAATAATATATTCTTTTTTACTTTGTTCTCATTAATGTGTAAATTTTCGTTGTGTATTGGGAACATTGTATAATATTTACAGAAATAATCAGTGGTTGAAGAAGACTTTTCTCACTTATATTTGATGTTTGACAATCAGACATCTTTGGCCGTGCAAACTAAATATGATTGGAAACAGTTTCTTCATGCTTAACAGATTCTTTCTGCAAGTATTACATCACGCTCGTAAGACTATATTCATGCACGTCAATGAAGTCAAAATAAAAAAAATATTATTACAAAAATTCATGATTGGTAAATTTTGAGGACATACGAATAAATTAAAAAAATGGAACTTATAATACGATATCTCTTATATATATTTGTGTTACCAATTATTTATTTAGTTTATATATCTTTGTATATACATATAGATTAGTATGTATTATCATTGCTTTAATGTTAGCGAGAATGAAAAAGCGAATATAAAACGTTTTAATTTTCATTGATATAAACAAGGTTAAATAAACCAAATAATTAATTGGTAAAACGAATACATATGAGAGGCATCCTATTATAAGTTGCGTTGTTTAATTATTTCATATGTCCTCAAAATTTACCAACTATGAATTTCTGTAATAATATACTCTTTTTTACTTTGTTCTCATTAATGTGTCTAAATTTTAGTTGTGTACTGCGAACATTATATAATATTTACAGAAATAATCAATTTTTGAAGACTTTTCTCACACATATTTGATGTTTGACGATCAGACATCTTTTGCCGTGCAAACTAAATATGACTGGAGACAGTTTCCTTATTACAAAAATTGATTCTTTCTGTAAGTATTACATCACGCTCGTAAGACTAAATTTATGCGCGTCAATAAAGTCAAAGTAAAAAAATATTACAAAAATTCATGATTGGTAAATTTTGAGGACATACGAATAAATTAAAAAAATGGAACTTATAATACGACACCTCTTATATATATTCGTTTTACCAATTAGTTATTTGATTTATATCCTTGTATATACAGAGTGTCCAAAAATTAATAGCAAATCTTTTAATGGCAGATTCCTGGGATCATTTGGGGACGATTTTTCTTCAACGAAAATGTCGAGACATCAATAATTTTCGAGTTATAAGCGATTGAAAATAAGAGGTTTGCAATTAATTTTGGAATACCCTCTATAGCTTAGTATGTATTATTTTTGCTTTAATGTTAGCGAGAATGAAAAAGCGAATATAAATCGTTTGAATTTATATTAGCGTATCTTAAAATATAAACACGAATCGCAAGTTTTTAACTTTTGCATATTATTTCAATTATCATTGATATATACAAGGATGATTAAACCAAATAACTAATCAATACAATACATATAAGAATACATAGAAGAGGTATCGTATTATAAGTTCCGTTGTTTAATTATTTCGTATGTCCTCAAAAGTTACCAACTATGAATTTCTGTAATAATATATTCCTTTTTACTTTGTTCTCATTAATGTGTGTAAATTTTAGTTGTGTACTGCGAACATTGTATAATATTTACAGAAATAAACAATTTTTGAAGAAGACTTTTCTCACTCATATTTGATGTTTGACGATCAGACATCTTTGACCGTGCAAACTAAATATGCTTGGAGACAGTTTCTTCATGCTTAACAGATTCTATCTGCACGTATTACATCACGCTCGTAAGACTAAATTTATACGCATCAATGAAATCAAAGTAAAAAACATTAATTCTCATTAAAGTAAAAAAGTATTATTACAAAAATTCATGATTGGTAAATTTTAAGGACATACGAATAAATTAAAAAAACGGAACTTATAATAAGGTACCTCTTCTATATATTCGTTTTACCAATCAGTTATATGGTTGATATATCTTTGTATATACATATAATTTAGTATGTATTATTTTTGCTTTAATGTTAGCGAGCATGAAAAAGTGAGTATAAAGCGTTTTAATTACCATCGATATATACAAGGATAAATAAACCAAATAACTATTTGGTAGAACGAATACATGTAAGAGGTATCGTATTATAAGTTCCGTTGTTTAATTATTTCATATGTCCTCAAAATTTACCAACCATGAATTTCTGTAATAATATATTCTTTTTTACTTTGTTCTCATTAATGTTTGTTTTTGATTGTGTATTGCAAACATTGTATAATATTTACAGAAATAATCAATTTTTGAAGAAGACTTTTCTCACTCATATTTGATGTTTGACGATCAGACATCTTTGGCCGTGCGAACTAAATATGATTGGAGACAGTTTTTTCATGCTTAACAGAAATTGATTTTTTCTGTATTACATGAAGTTCGTAAGACTGAATTCATACGCATCAATTAAATCAAAGTTAAAAAATATCCATCCGGAAGTCTTTTCATTGATAAAAAATATATAAAATTTCAAGATTGGTAAATTTTGAGGACATACAAATAAATTAAAAAGCGGAATTTATAATACGAAACCGCTTATATATATTAGTTTAACCAATTAAGTTTTTTGTTTATTTATTCTTGTATATATGTATATTTTGTATGTACCGTGTATATATTTTCAATGTCCTCAAAAATAATCATCCATATAAAATAATAAATTTTATGCAAATTACAGTATAATTCGAAATTATAGCTATAAGATGATATTGATGGGATCAAATTTGATTGAAAAATATAAACATTTCAATTTTATACATCCATGTCCTCATAATGGTCCATACGTATAACGTGTATATGTCCTCATAAGAACCCATTGCCTGTTTATATATATATGTCCTCGAAATAGACCATACATATTAAATCATTTATAGTTTTGAGAAAAACGATACAGATTATTGCTAAAAGTAACTATATCGATCTAAATAACAGTCACTGATTCTAAATATATGCATGTATATATGGTTTATAAAATGTCCTCAAAATATACCAAAGCCATATATATGTATATATATATATATATATATATATACATATATATGGCTTTGGTATATTTTGAGGACATTTTATAAACCATATATACATGCATATATTTAGAATATATATATATATATATGTGTGTGTGTATATATATTCGTAAATACTTTCTTGCTACGTTATCATACTAATATTTGTTTCTTTCATGAATATATAATTTATTTAATATAAAACAAGGAGGTAAATATAAGCTAATAATAAAAAATAATGTAAAATGAAAATATGAAAAATGTACATTTTTGATATCTCAATAATTCTCATAGCAGTGCTATGTGGGTACTATAAGCTATCAATATATATATATATATATATATATTGATAGCTTATAGTACCCACATAGCACTGCTATGAGAATTATTGAGATATCAAAAATGTACATTTTTCATATTTTCATTTTACATTATTTTTTATTATTAGCTTATATTTACCTCCTTGTTTTATATTAAATAAATTATATATTCATGACAAATGTAGATTGCTTGCTATTTTCTCATAATATATATATATATATATATATATATATATATATATATAAATACATATTCTTTATAAGTAATCTCTTTACATTATTTATTAGTTTTTATTCACTTTTTTATTTTATATCAACAATTATATCTTTATGAAAGAAATAGTAGGATGATAGCGTAATAAGAAAAAAATATAGTTATTCTTATGAAAAAAATAATAAAATGGTAGCGTAACATTCAAAGAGTCATTACAAATATTATATTAATATATATATATATATATATATATATATATATATATATATATATATTATGAGAAAATAGCAAGCAATCTACATTTTGCATTACTACATACATGTGATAATCTATATATATGCTATACTAATTTCTTTCGTTATAATAACTTTCTTTTTACACTACCATCCTATTATTTCTTTCATAAGTACATAATTGTTAGTATAATTTTATATTAGCAAATATATATTTATGAAATAATTAATTGGATGATTGTAACAAGAAAGTAGTTATTATTATGAAAGAAATATAGGACATCACATATTTGTAGTATCGCATATGTAGTATCACATATATATATATATATATATATGGTATTTCTTTCATATTAAATATATATATATATATATATATATATATATATATATTTGACGTGTATTGTTTTAATATAATGTTAAAATTTAAATAAGAAGTATATTAAATTAGCAACAACTAATAAATTAAAAGTTTTAAAAATATTTTAAATAAAAATGGTTGTACAAGATAGTTATTTTTATCTATAGTAAGCAAAAAAGACCGTCGTATTTTGAAATATGACGGGGGTGGTGGCGGATTCTTTGCTTATTTATTTAAAGATGTTATCATATACAAAAATGAATGATATAATCTCTAAAAACTCACCTTTAAAAAAAAGGTAAAAAAAGGCGCCTAGTTAAGGGCACGCCAGTAACAAAAATTACCCATTGCAAACCCATGTAGAATCCTATGAAAAATTAACCATTGCAAACCCATGTAGAATCGTATTAAAAATTATCCATTGTAAACCCATGTAGAATCGTACTACAAAAGTAATGATATAAAAAAAAAAAATTGCGCCAAGTGAAAGTAGAAATTGTACCAGTGGAAAATTAAAGTTGCAAACATATAGAGTCGTATAATGAACCAGTAAAAATTTAAATTTGCAAACCTCCCCCATGTAGAATCGTACCATAAAAAACTTATCTTTTTAAAAAAAAGATAAACAAGATGCCAAGTCCATGCGCCATGTGAAAAAGTGTTACACAAAAAAGTATTTTTAAATAAAAAAATCTGTCAATTGACAAAAATTTATGTTCTAAAATTAATATCTCTACAAAAAGTAATGTCCAAAAATTGCGCGAATAAATAAACATTTTTACAAAAAATTAAAATTTAAAAACTTATGCAAATTTAAAATTAATATAAAATAAAAAGAAATAAAAAAATTTTAGTTAAAAAAACTTGGCGCGCTGCTAAATAATATCCTAATGATATTAAAATTAAATTGTTACTTTAAAACTTATTGCAGTTAAAATATATTTTGTAGTTAAATTAATTAATGTAACTTTAAGGTGCATTGTAATTTTGAAACTTAGCAGCGCGCCAAGTTTTTTTAACTAAAATTTTTTTATTTCTTTTTATTTTATATTAATTTTAAATTTGCATAAGTTTTTAAATTTTAATTTTTTGTAAAAATGTTTATTTATTCGCGCAATTTTTGGACATTACTTTTTGTAGAGATATTAATTTTAGAACATAAATTTTTGTCAATTGACAGATTTTTTTATTTAAAAATACTTTTTTGTGTAACACTTTTTCACATGGCGCATGGACTTAGCATCTTGTTTATCTTTTTTTTAAAAAGATAAGTTTTTTATGGTACGATTCTACATGGGGGAGGTTTGCAAATTTAAATTTTTACTGGTTCATTATACGACTCTATATGTTTGCAACTTTAATTTTCCACTGGTACAATTTCTACTTTCACTTGGCGCAATTTTTTTTTTGATATCATTACTTTTGTAGTACGATTCTACATGGGTTTACAATGGATAATTTTTAATACGATTCTACATGGGTTTGCAATGGTTAATTTTTCATAGGATTCTACATGGGTTTGCAATGGGTAATTTTTGTTACTGGCGTGCCCTTAACTAGGCGCCTTTTTTTACCTTTTTTTAAAAGTAAATTTAACATCAGACGAGTGGGAAAAATTTCATAGAGCCACGCAATGTCACATTTGTGAAAAACCATTTGCGCCGGACGATAATCGAGTACGCGATCATTGTCATCTAACTGGGCGATACAGCACACTCAAACTGTAATCTAAATTACAAAGACTCTTATGTCATTCCTGTAGTTTTCCACAATCTATCCGGTTATGATGCACATTCTATCATAAAAGAAATAGCTACCGCATACAAAGGACGTGTAGATGTGCTTCCAATAACAAAAGAAAAATACATTTCATTTACAAAGACTGTCAATAGTACCGACGACGACGACAACGATCGGAAAGCTTGCATAAAATTACGATTCATCGATTCATACAAATTTCTCAGTGCTAGTCTTGACAAATTAGCATCTTTTCTCGATAAGAATAAGTTAAAAATTTTACATTTCAATTTTTCCGCATTATCCACTCACAATTTCGAATTATTGACGCGAAAAGGTGTCTTTCCGTACGAGTACATTGACTGCGTGGACAAGCTGCAGGACACGCGTTTACCGCCGCGCGAATCGTTTTATAGTTCCTTAACCGGTGACACTGTATCCGAGAGCGATTACGCGCACGCTGAGAACGTCTGGAATCGATTCTCCCTTCGAACTCTAGGCGAATATAGCGATCTGTACTTAAAAACTGATGTCTTGTTATTAGCAGATATTTTTGAAAATTTCCGCGACACTTGCATCGCGAGTTATGGACTCGATCCTGCGTATTATTATACTCTTCCCGGGTATACATGGGACGCGATGCTAAAACATACAAATATTATGTTTGAATTGCTTACCGATATCGACATGGTTATGTTTATTGAACGGGGTATACGCGGTGGTCTAAGTCAATGCTCCAACAGATACGCGCATGCTAATAACAAGTACATGCAGTCATATGATCCATCGAAACCATCGTCGCACCTTATGTATTTCGATGTAAATAATTTGTATGGATGGGCAATGTGTCAACCATTGCCTTATGCTGATTTTCGATGGGTCGAAGACGTTTCAAACTTTGACGTTAACGCGATCGCTCCGGATTCGCTCACAGGTTATATTCTCGAGGTTGATCTAGAGTACCCACAAAATAAACACAACACACACACTGACCTACCGTTCTGACCGACGCGCGACAAGCCGCCCGGCAAGCGGGAAGATAAGCTCCTCGCGACGCTATATGACAAGAAGCGTTACGTCATACATTATCGCAATCTGCAGCAGTGTACACGTCACGGTCTTCGTATTGTAAAGATACATCGCGTATTACAATTTACTCAATCCGCATGGCTCCGCGATTACATCGAACTCAATACAAAATTTAGAACACAAGCGAAAAATGATTTTGAAAAAAATTTGTACAAATTGATGAACAACGCGGTATTTGGCAAAACTATGGAAAACGTTCGAAATCATGTAGATGTAAAATTATTGACAAAGTGGGACGGACGATACGGTGCGGAAGCGATGATCGCGAAACCAAATTTCCATAGCAGGAGCGTCTTTTCGGAAAATTTAATCGCCGTCGAATTACGTAAACTAGAAGTAAAATTTAACAAACAAATCTATGTTGGTATGTGTATACTCGATATATCGAAAGTGTATGAATTTCACTACGAGTACATGTCACCGCTCTATCGTGAAAGATGCCGGATAATGTACACCGACACCGACAGTTTAATATATCACATCGAGTGCGACGATGTGTACGAGAACATGAAACGCGATATCGCTAGATTCGATACGAGCGATTATCCAATTGACAATGCGTACGGTATAGCGCATGCAAACAAAAAGGTGCCAGGCTTGATGAAAGACGAGAATAACGGCGCGATAATGTCCGAATTCGTCGGGCTTAGAGCAAAAATGTATGCGGTGAGGGTGGACGGCAAAAAAGACACTAAAAAAGCAAAAGGTGTCAAAAGTAATGTCGTAGCGCGTAGTATAACATTCGACGATTATACGCGGGGCCGAATGACGAGATTGAAATGACACGTCAGCAGTCATGTATTAGATCGAAATTGCATGAAGTGTATACCATCCGCGAGACAAAAATTGCTCTAAGTCCGTACGACGATAAGCGGTATATTATACCTGATTCGACCGACATATTACCATGGGGACATTACCAGATACCCTTATAAAATATAATGTAGTATAATGTGTGTGTGTGTGTGTATGTGTGTATGATATATTGTTATGTAACATACGTGTAATATATTGTAACGATTAAAGGAAAGGATGTATTAATAAAGATTTTGTATTTCATATGTTTCATGTATATTTTATATATTTTATATATTTTATACGTTGTACACATTATATTTTTCTTAAAATAAATAGTCTATATGAATTAAATCACATTGTCCTTATGTATCCAAGAATTGTGTAAATTGTCAAATCCCAGCCATTTCACGTAAACCTCGTCACCCCTCCTGCGCAGTACTTTCTCCACAAGATACACGTCCGGATAATTTGCGCGATGCAACTCGTGCTCGTAAAACGCTCCAGCGATAGATGTTTTGTGATAGTCCTCCAATAGATAGGTTACGGGATTAGTACGCTGCTCTTTAACAATTTTAAACACTTCGGTTGTCCAATTTGGTGTGTAACCCTTCTCGAAAAGTTTCTTGTACTTGCTAACGCGTACCGAGTCACCTACTTTGAATTTCGCCGGAGCGGCAATCTTTATGTTACTATATACCGTTTTTAAAAGTTTATCAGCGATCGCGGGGGTGACGTCGGCGGGTCGCATGCCGATTGTTCGGTGCTTGCGCGCGTTATAATCCGATACGAGTTCCGACAACGCGTCGATCCACTTGTAAGTTCCGTTCAGCGTAAACATCTTCCACATGTCGTTCTTCAGCGTGCGATTGAATCGCTCGACGACCGATGCCTTCATTACTGAATATGTAGAATAATGATTGATGTTATGTTTCCGTACAAGCCGTTGCACATCAGCGTTATAAAATTCCTTCCCCATATCAGTTTGCATGTTTTTCGGGCATCTCTTGCTATCTTGAATTATTTCGGCGATAGCGTCAGCCGTCTCGCTTCCACCTTTACTCTTGAGTGATACTGCCCACGCGTACTTGCTCAATACATCGATGATGGTGAGTATGTAGTGATAACCTTTGTTGAAACGAGAATACGGACGCATCTCGACGATGTCGGCTTGCCACAGATCATCGTATCCTCGCACTATGACATGTCTTCGGGGAAAATTTTTTCTCGCCGGCGCGTGCAGTTCGTTCACCAACTGCCGTCTCTCCAAACTATGTTGTTTCATCGCTTCGTAGGTTTTTTTTCCCGATCGTCGTTTACTGCTGCTTGTTTTATCGCTCATTTCCGTTACTGAGCCGTTCGTAGCCGTTCTTGACCCGTTCCTGAGCCGTTCGTAGCCGTTCTTGATCCGTTAATAGTCGTTCTTGACCCGTTCTTGAACCGTTCGTAGTCGTTCTTGACCCGTTCTTGAGCCGTTCATAGCCGTTCATGCGTTGTTTACTTCCGTTCTTGACCCATTCGAAAATCGTTCTTGATTCGTTCGCAGCTTTGTTCACAGTCGTTTCTAACCCGTTCGTAGCCGTTCCTGACCCGTTCGCAACCGTTCCTAACCCGTTCGCAGCCTTTCCTGAGTTGATAGTAGCCTTGTATGTAGCCTTTAATGACTTGTTCGTAGCCTCGTTCGCAACCCTGCTTGAGTTGTTCGTACCCTCGTTCGCAGCTGTTGCTAGGCCGTTCACTACCACTACCACTCATTGTAGTTAGATAGCAGTTCGATAATCCTTCGTAGCCGTTCGATAATTGTTCGTAGCCGTTCGATAACCCTTCGTAGATGTTTGATAACCGTTCGATAGCCGCTCCTAACCTGTTCACTGCTGCTCATTTAGGTTGATAGTCGTTTTTGAGTTAGCATTAGCTGTACGTTGAAGTTCGTTTATCGCAGTCTGTACTGCTCGCACGTCCTTCTCGAACGAAGTCAGCTTTTCATCTGATTCTTTCTGTTGATTCATCAATCTTTTAACGCAGGATTCCACATACAGTTTGTTGACAGCATCAGTGTCAGCTTCAGGTTGCGCTACACGACGAATCTTGCGCGATCTTGCATCATAGTCTGTAGCGACACGACACAGAGCGTTTCCGCGCACGTAACTTCTCACCAATCTATCCCAATGATCGCTTGTGCCAGTTGCATCATTTTTCCGTTCGAATAATCCAAATTTGTTGATAGGCATTTTTCGATGCGAATGACGCCGATTGACTGATTAGTTTTGCCGAGACCCCGTTTAATTTATAATAATGCCTGCTTCGCGAAGTTCCTCGATAATCGACAGGATCTCGTTGTCGTGAGCGTTGTGGCCAGCTCGGCGCGAAGCATCGAGCAATCGTACCCGATCCACTAGCTCGTTGGGGTCGTTCCAGTGCACGTAATCGATTTTATTGTCGGTTAGCGTCATCGCTTGAGGCATGAATACACCCTTTCCAGATATTTTCTTTTCAATTGACATCAACGGTGCGATTATTTGTTTGTATTTGTATCCCCTGTTGCTCCGTAATTGACCTTGCGCTTCATATTTGCGTTTATGCGCGTTCGTCGCCAATAATATGCTCTTGTATTTTTGCATATCGTCTTCCGTGTAAATAACATCATCGGGAATCCTCTTGAAGACTAGCTCGTATAATCCAGGTGTACCAATGTACTTTACTTTGTCTATAATTATAGAATCATATTTATCCATGTCAAATCGTTTGTTACCGAGCAACATTCCATCCTTTTCGAAATAGACACCATATACGTGATCGATCTCGTTTTTTTTATCGTCACCGAGGAGAGCGCCCATGTATTTTTGTCCCAGTGGTCCGAAGTACTCTCGCAACATTTCTTGACCTTCCGACGTTTGTAACGTGTTTCGAACGGATGTTTCAAGTGAATTGCTTGTGGTTTCGAAAACATTTTCGTTTGCGAGTGATTCGGGTATTGTAAATGGTAGGATTCTCGTTGTCGCGGACTGTGTAGAGGTGGACGGTGTAGAGCTTATCGGTGGTTCATCCAGTAAAAATCCGTCCGATGTACGTGGTGTCGATGAGCGATTTGTGTTTGGTCGTTTTCTCTTTTTCGGTGTCGCATCTTCTTCCTCCTCGTACCGCTTAACAGCGGGTAACGTTTTAATTTTCACGTCAGCTTTACTCTCAGGTTCGTATTTCACTGCGATCAAGCTCGCGTTGTCGACAATCTTTTGTAGTGGTTCAATAATAGGTTTAAAGTGAGTCTTGACTGCGATATCGTCATCGATCTTACCAGTCTTTAAAGCACTATGTTTCTTACGGATCGATTCGCTCGTTTTCACAATTTCCTTCGCAATCTTTTCACGCTCGCGAATGTTATGGTTATCAGCCATGTCTGCAGAGTACTCGCGTTTCACTCTTCTCGACAGAATATCGGCAGCGATTAATCGTTTTGCGGTATCGCAAACTCGTTAAATCCTTTTCTGTATCGCCCGTTTGTAAGCAAGCTGTCCTTGTCTATCACTAGGAATCCATACTTTTGTTGCCAACAAATACGACATAATTTACTGAAATCTTCGTACGACATGTCGGTATTCACATGATCGTTGTACACGTGTTTCAAGTTGGTACCGTCCTGTTTAAACAAGATCAGTAAGTTCGCGTTGTCGCGTATAAGATGTTTTGGTATTCTCGCGTACGTCTGACAGAGATAGAAGCAATCAACGTTCGAGTGGCGTCCCATTGAAAAGTATTCTCTTATCGTATCTTGCTTGTCACACGCCACGTCATCAAAGATGAAAATCGAGTTTGGACATGCCTCGCTCGGTGGAATGTCGTCACTGTTATTGGAGAATGTAAAGTAGCCGATTTCTTCGATCGACGTCAACAAATTCTCTAGATACCGATATTTCGGCTGTTGCAGTGACTTTGAATACACGTACACGTTTTCGAAGCAAACACCGTGCGGGCTTTCTATCAAACCAATCAAGATGTTAGTTTTACCGCAATTCGAGGGGCCGCATACGATCGCGCGTATAGTAGTCGGCAACATCGTACCATGTCTGCGCATCTCCGCGTTGTCCCCCACCGAGCGTAATCTGTCATCGCAATTCGTCACGCGTATCGTCAAAGGTTGTCGCACGAATCTCATTTTCCCACTCCCCGATTGAATCGAACGCTTGCCTATTTATAGCTGCGCGGAACTACGAATCGCTCAGTAACGAAAAAATGTTTGTTCTGCTAACAAGTGCTTTCGATATTCACGGTTTAAGCGCCGAACAGCTGCAATTTGTGCCAAAAGCAGTTTTACTGCAATGTGAAAATCATATCCACTACGTGTGGGACAAGCTTCCGGAACACATAAAGGCGGATCCTGAGATTCAGGCCTGTCGCCGCTGTTTCGAACATTACAATCGACCGTGGCAGCGAACGCACATCGACGGTCCAGCGCCGATGATAAAGGATTGCAGCGAATGTCAGCGAAAAAAATAGGTAGAGGACTATTAAATCACGCAATAAACGCACTTCCAATCGAATTCCATATCCCCGGCTATCAGTTTTGTGGTCCGGGCACGCGGCTACAAAAGCGATTAGCGAGAGGCGATCGAGGTATCAACCCATTGGACACGGCGTGCCGTGAACACGATATTGCGTACTCTCGGAGCAACGATCTCACCGAGAGACACGTGGCGGATAAGATACTCGCCGACAAAGCGCGAACTCGTATCATTGCGAGAGATTCGACTCTCGGTGAAAGAGCCGCCGCCACAGCTGTCTGGGCAGCGATGAAAACCAAGACGAAGCTCGGTATGGGCCTGAAGACGACGACGAAGACGAAGACGAAGACAAAGAAAAAGATGACGAAGAAACGGATACTTCCGGTATCGAAACGCGGTGGCATATTGCCAATTCTACCAATGTTGGGCGCGCTTGGATCCATGATTGGTGGAGCGGCTGGTGTAGCAAAGATGGTGAACGACGGAAAAGCCTCGCAACGTCAGTTGCATGAGATGTTACGTCACAATCGCGCCATGGAAGGTCACGGACTGTATCTCGCTCCATACAAACGTGGACGAGGAGTTTCAAGGAGAAAAAAAAAAAAACGTCAAAGAGACACTAAAAATGCCAAAGGGCGAAACTACTAATATACAATTGCTGCAACTGGCAAAACGTATGTGCATTCCATACTTTAGAGATGTTTTCATGCGTGATTCGCTACCGATCGGTGGTATATATCAAAACGAGAGCAGCATCATAAATTTGGATAACGCTAAAGGATCAGGTACTCATTGGGTGGCGTACGCAAAGAGGGGGAATCGCGCTATATATTTCGACAGTTTTGGCAATCTTCGACCACCGAATGAATTGGTGCAATATTTCGGGCGGAACGTAACAAAGATACAGTACAATCACACACCTGTTCAAACTTATGATCAGAGCATCTGTGGACAATTGTGTTTGCAGTTTCTCCGAACGGTCGATACACGTGAATTTAAAGACGGACATTGCATTATTTAACTCAGTATTCGTTAAACAGTTTTGCCGATATGTCTATGACATTCACGCTGACTGGAAAGAGTAGCGTCCTCGCGGCAAACTACTTTCCCGCCATAGATTTGAGCGACGATGAATACGAACTCGGTCTAGCGGATTTTGAGACTTATCACACGATATCGAACGTGAATTCCTCGAATAATAAATTTTACTTTGGCAAAGATGACGCGGAAATTACGATTCCCGAGGGATCGTACGAGCTGCAAGCGATACATGAGTTTTTGAAACATGCAATTTCACGAAAACGTCCACGACACGCTGTTCGTGATGACGATAAAAAACACATTGACAATGGTGACTTTGAAGATGAAGAATATCCGATAGTGCTCCGCGCTAATTACAATACGATGAGGAGTGAGATCAAATGCGCCTACAGAATGAATTTTAACAAGCCTAACAACATTGGATCGCTGCTGGGATCCAATGTTGTTAGGCTTGTTAAAATTCTCGAACCGTATACTGCAGCCGCGAAAATGGTACGAGTCGGACATGCCGATTAACATTATCAACGTGAACATTATCCGCGTAGAGTGTAACGTGACCGCGGGCGCGTACAGCATCGGCAAACTCGTTCATACGATACATGAATTTTCACCGAGGGTACCACCAGGATATAAGATATCGGAAACACCGGCGCACATCATTTACTTGCCGATCATCGCGCGGAGCATTACGGATTTAACGTTACGCGTTGTCGACCAGGACAGACGATTGCTCGATTTTCGAGGAGAAGAGATCACTATTAGATTGCACGTACGACGACGACAGCGATAACGGACGTGTGCGGCGTATGAGATGCTTGTGTTGAACGGATCGAAAGACACGAGAGATAACACAATCTTTACGGAGCCAGCGACAACAACAACAACGTCCACATTCGCTAATATCCAATCATCCGGTTGCGCCAAGAAAAAGAAACTGAACGCATCAAACGTTGCGTTTTTACAATCTTTGGGATTCGCGGTGCGAAATATCTGAACAATGACCGACATCCTCAACATCGGGGAAGAGCCAATCTTCGACGATCGCATCGTCAAAATTGAGACTCACACGTACAACCCGTTCGCCAACACCACGTTCGGACACAGTGATGAGATAAGAATACCCATACAACAACAGGATCTGTATACGTTGCCGTTTGACAGTTTTCTATACATCGAAGGAGAATTAAGGATAAATAGACCTGCCGAAGGATCTGATGTGATACTGGGAAATAATTGCGTCGCATTCATGTTTGATGAGATTCGATATGAACTCGATGGCGTGGAGATTGATCGCAACAGAAACGTGGGAATAACAAGTATGCTCAAAAACTATGTAACGATATCATCCGATAGAAGCGTGATTATGAAAAACGCCAGCTGGAGTGATCCGACTACTGTGAATGGAAACTTCAATTTTTGCGTGCCGCTCTACATGTTATTGGGATTTTGCGAGGATTACAGACGAGTGGTGATTAACGCTCGTCATGAGTTAATCTTAATACGATCGCGCAACGACAACAATTGTTTGGTTGGAGATTCGACGTTGGAGCCTGTGATCAACATATTCAAGATACAATGGCGAATGCCACATGTGTTGTTGAGCGAGATTAAGAAGCTGTCTATGCTGCACGCTCTGGAAAGCGGACGCTACCTCAGCATGGGTTTTCGCTCGTGGGATCTGTACGAGTTTCCGCTATTGCAGCGTACAACCAAGCATTCGTGGGCCATTAAAACCGCGACTCAGCTGGAGAAACCACGATACGTTATCTTTGCTCTGCAGACAGGCCGGAAGAATGTCATGTCTGAGGATATGAGTCGATTCGACGATTGTAAATTGACCAACGTGAAACTCTATCTGAACTCGGAATGTTATCCGTACGACGACATGAATCTGGACTTCGATAAAAACAGATGGTCGATTTTGTACGATACGTATGCGCGTTTCTGCAAAAACTATTACGGATACGAGTATCTCGAGCCGAGTCTCACCGTCTCAATGTTTCTACGTAACGGCCCATTCGTAATCATCGATTGTTCTCGACAAAACGAATCGATCAAGAGCGCAACCGTGGATGTGAGATTCGAATTTGAGTGTAAGGAAAACGTGCCGATGAATACCTCTGCGTACTGTCTCATCATACATGATCGCGTGATCCAGTACAACCCGTTGACCAACGTTGTGCGCAAAATCACCTAAATGCACCAACAATTTAGAGAGGGGGAAGCATAGCAGAATATAAATCAAAGTGTTATGAGATGGTTGTCATTCTTCTTTTTTAACTGATACATCGAAGAGAGAGATTTCGTCATGTCCGTACTAACGTTTGTGGATCTACAGGGGTTTATCCTCAATAAACAATTCATTGTAAAGGAAGCGGCAATCCTGAGAAGAGGATTTATTTTATCACATTATTTTTTCGCATGTCGTGTACCATGGGGTGTGCTCATAAAATCGGAGAGACACCAAGCCTCATGGTTGACTCAAAATCATCATGGATTACAATGGAAAGATGGAAACGTTCCATATAGCATGGCTCAGCGTTTGATTACAACAGCTATCGTTGGTGGACCACATGAAGAAGAAGAAGAATCCATTTTCGTATATGTAAAAGGACTTGAAAAGCGAGAATGGTTAGCCGATATATTGGATGATGCGGGAAACGGTTTCATTATTGAGACCTTGGATGCTGATTACGACGATATCGAGTCTCTAAATAATCTAGATGTTAAAAACACTATGCGATGTGGAAAACATGTTAAGAATTGCGCATTACAAAATGTATTCAAAATATTTAACTGGTGGTCGCAACGCCAGAAAGAATTGCAAGATTTGGAAAAATAAAATATTTAAACATTAATGTGTTTTATCTCTTATTCCCCTTCCCCAATCCTTTCCTCATCGTTTCTAAGAATTCTTTTTATCCGAGCGCCGTTTCCCCTTCTCCTAAATTTCATAGCGCCAATAGTATTCTAGAATCTCCCACCACATTTACCCCACTACTTTTAAAAATAAGCGTCATGTACAACACTCGATTAATTTCTTTATACGATCAGTGTCGCGTTAACCGTTCGTACTGGTGGTTTCACTTTAATAACGTAGAAAAAAAATGTACTCCACCGAAAGAAGCAGCGGCTCCGGCAGACATGTGAATAATTACATACCGAATTGTGATGAAACTCCATCGTTTGAGAACAAATGCGACAAGTAAGTTTAACTTTTTCTATTTTTGTCTTTATATTTTTTACAAATTGTTTTATTTTTAAACTAATTTCATTTTACAGCTTTTCATTAAAGCCTCATGCGGTTCGTATACTATGCAAACGATATGCATTGACAGCTACGGGATTTAAATTCCTCGAAATTGGTATCAAAGTGGATCCACTGAGTTACGTGGAAATCGCCATAGGAGATCATCGAGGAAAGGAACTGATACTATCTCTCGAAGCGTGGAAGGGACTCTACGAGCAACGTCACAATATTCAGAATCTGCTTCGAAACGACTCTAAAGATGCCTACAGTTTTATAAGCGTTGGACCATTAACAGTGCGAGTTCGTACGATTAACGACGCCAAGTTAATAAGTCTTGAATCTTCAAATGTATGCATGATGATGATCGAATCGACGTTACACCGTATGTTCGATCTCGATCCATGCATCGATGTAACTTTTGACCGATTGGTTAAAATTACCAATACAGTCGATATCAAGTTTACGCAATTTTCAAATATCGTGTCCAATGTAACGAATCCTAAAGAAGTATCAAATGTAATACGCGTTAGCGACGCCTTCAACAAGCATCAGCTCATCGATTGCGAGCTGGCAGCTTTAGTTTTTAGTCCATAATATGTAAGAAAAAAATATTTAAAAGAAGAATAAATAGTTTTTAGTCCATAATATGTAAGAAAAAAAAATATTTAAAAGAAGAATAAAGAGTTTTTAAGTCTAAATTATGATGTAATTTCTTTGCACGCATTTCCATTCTCGATCTTTCTCCCACCGTAAGCAGCTCCCTAGCTCTTATACGTATAGCTCCCCAATAATTGCGTGGTCCTTGCGGGGATGACGTCATGCGGGGAAGGGGGAACGTGACGCTAGAGACCGAGAGACTAGGGACTGAGAGGCTAGGGACCGAGAGGCTAGGGATCGCGAGGCTAGGGACCGAGAGGCTAGGGACTGCGAGGCTAGGGACTACGAGGCTAGGGATCGCGAGAGATAGCGCTTAGGAGAGAAAGAGAGAGCGCGAGGTGAACGCGAGCGAGATATTGCAAGAGAGGCGTATATGCATGAGAGAGAGATGTTGCGAGAGATGATGAAGCGAAGAAGAGCGCGAGGTGTTCGCGAGAGAGAATTTTTAATAATATTTTGTAACGGAGCCTTTCGCGAGCTCGGGATAACGCAGTCGGGATCATGTCTCGTGAAGGGTGAGACAGCGAACGCGGTAATTATAATTAAACAAACGAACTTTATTTCATGTACGTTGTGATTATGTACAAGTGGGCGTGTATGGGTGGTGTGAAGGCATATGTATACGGCGCACGCGTCGGTAAATATTTGGCGATCAGCTGACAGCTGTATCTCGGGCTTTAAATCGCCGCGGTGTGTGTGTGTGTGTGTATCGGTTTGTATTGATTCGTACGGTGGTGTGTATCGGTGTCGGTTCGCGACGCGGTTGTGTTTACACTACCGCTTGGCGCGGGTGTCGGCGCCACGCGAGGGGCGGCCGGAGTTTTTGCCGGTGCGTGCGTCAGCGCGTACAGAGAACCGCGTCGGGCGAGAGCGGCCGCTCTCTTCGATATATCGAAGAGAGTGCGGTCGACCGGCACGCTTAAAATGCGAGACGGACGTCGCGCGGTGTGTTCCGTGGTGCGGGGATCCGCGGCGGTTCGCGGCTATCGTATGGACGGCGTTCCACGGCCGTCCACTTATGCGCTTGTGAACGCGCGAGGCGGGAACGCAATGGCGGCCGAGAAATCTCGGCAAAGGTGGCGGAGCTTCACCTAACTGTCGCCGATGCGCTTGGTGCGAGAGACGGGATCTATGTATCTCGAGACAATCTCGAGAGAGGCAGCGGACTCGTCTACCTCGGTTACATAGGCTCGTAGGTTTTGCGGAAACCGGAGTTTTGAGTACGAAGACTATCTTCGCAGAGGCAGCGAAAGCGTCTACCTCGATCTCTATTCTTCGGTGGGGAGGATTCGGTGATACGGCGGAGTCGGAACGGTATCTGAGAGAGCTCTTATCGCGAGCTCTCTTTTTATACGGATCGAGTAACGGGATCGGAGGCTGGATCGAAGGAGCGGGAGTAGGGGTGATAAGACTCGGTTTCTTTCGGCGCGCGTCGGGCGTTTTCGGTGAACCGTGTTTAACGGTTTGATTAATTTTTGACGCTTGGCGCCTGCTGCCCTGCCCGGCCGGTGTTCGCCGGGCGCAGCCTTCCAACGGGTGGGCGGTTGGGAAGGACGCGAAGGTGTCGTTACAATTTTAATAATATTAATATATAATTATTTTATAATAATATTAATATATAATAATTCTTTTATAATAATTTTCTTAATATACGAGGGTGGTTTGAAAAGTCCGTGCAAAGTCAGAGAGATGGCACCACTGGTGCGTATCGGGGTTATTTTTAGTTAGTAGCATCTCTTGGAAGAACACACACCAAGTTTCAGCCAGATCGGTCTATTTCTCTGTGTTTGGCGTTCGTTTGAATCGAGAAAGTCGAGTGATTTCCAAATAATGGATGAAAGAGAATTTCGTGTGTTGATAAAACATTACTTTATGAAAGGCAAATCGCCTCAGAAGACTAAGGAGAAGCTTGATAAACATTATGGTGAATCTGCACCTTCGATTAGAACAGTTTATAAGTGGTTTCAAAATTTTCGGAGTGGCCATATGAGCACAAGTGACGCTGAACGTTCTGGACGCCCTATTGAGGTCACTACTCCAGAAATCATTGATAAAATCCATGATATGATGATGGATGATAGAAGAGTGAAGGTGCGCGAGATTGCTAGTGCTGTGGGCATCTCAAGTGAACGGGTACATAATATTTTGCATCAACATTTGGGCATGAAAAAGCTATCCGCAAGATGGGTGCCGCGATTGCTCACAGTTGACAACAAACGAAATCGTGTGAGGTGTTCCAAGGACGGTTTGCAGCTGTTTCAGCGGAATCCACAGGACTTTAAGCGTCGTTTCGTCACTGTGGACGAAACATAGATACACCACTACACGCCTGAGACCAAGGAACAGTCCAAACAATGGGTTGCCAGCGGGGAGTCTGCACCAAAGAAGGCGAAGACCGTTCTTTCGGCCGGGAAAGTTATGGCGACTGTCTTTTGGGATTCGCAAGGAATAATCCTCATCGACTATTTGGAAAAGGGCAAAACTATTACATGTGCATATTATTCATCGTTATTGGACCGTTTGAAAACCGAGCTGCAAGAAAAACGTCCACGATTGGCCCACAAAAAAGTCCTTTTCCATCACGACAACGCACCAGCTCACTCATCTGTAGTTGTAGCCGCAAAATTGATGGAATTAAGGTTCCAACTCGTTCCGCATCCCCCCTATTCTCCAGATTTGGCTCCCTCGGACTACTACTTGTTCCCCAATATAAAGAAATGGCTGGGGGGAAAGAGATTTTATTCAAACGAGGAGGTGATTGCGGAAACGAATGCCTATTTTGCAGAGTTGGACCAATCTTATTATTTGGAAGGGATCAACAAACTGGAGCAGCGTTGGACGAAGTGTATAAGCCTAAAAGGAGACTACGTTGAAAAATAAAAAAAGTTTATCCCGAAAAATTAAGTAGTTTTCATTTTTGCACGGACTTTTCAAACCACCCTCGTAGATGGAAAGAGGAATTATTCTAAAATAAACTATATATTTTTTAATATTTAAAATAATTTTTATTCTTAAAATGTATGTGTAATATTGATAATTGTGTGTGTGTGTGTTATTAAAATTAAAAATTTAAATTTAAAATATATAATAAAAAATATATGATTATTAATATGATATAAAATATATATATATGTAGCGGCGCGATGGTAGCAGCGGTGGGGGCAGCCGGGTAGGGCTTCTTCTACAACAAATTATATATTGAATATATTATTATTTACATATTAATATTTTAATTTATTAAAAGAAAGACACATACCAATTCCAATCTTCATCCTCTGGATATTGCTCCTCCCCAAACATTGGTCTCAAGTTGAAGCGATCCTCATAATCGAAATGATTATTGTTTTGTTCGGGGAGGTCACCCCACAACCAATCATGAAGTTCACGATTCACCCGCCGCCAGTACCTCACATCTCTCCTTCTTTCTACATTCACAAAACCATCAATTTGAACGTCAGACATCATAAAGCTCTGGAAAAAATATTAATATCATTAATAATTAATAAAAACAACATAAGAAAATTAAATTAAAAACAAAAATTAAATAAATTAAAATAAAAAAATTAATATATATGTATATAATAATAAGTCTTACCGGCATTGCGAAGAGGCAGAATATGGCCCTTACGACACATTCAATGAATCGTCTTCCTTCAAACTCCTCTCGAAATATATATGGTGTCTCCAGGAAGGGGACATTCCGGAATATCCCCGTAATTAGAGTTTCAAAGAAGCGCCGCCCAAATATCTCTCCAATAAATTCCATTTTTTTAAAAACTGTTTAACACTATTCACTGGCACTTCGCTCGGCGACTGTTCGAGACTTTTTGATGTGGAGACAGACTCTCTCCATAAGCTTCAGCTCCATCTCAAAATTTCCACAAAGGAATACCATAGTGATAAATATCTGTTTATAAATTCGAGCTGCCTGCGCTCACTGTCATACTGTTTTGTTTATACCCTCGAAAAGGACCACGAGAGCGCTTAGAAAGTACTCTGCGTTGATACCACTGCTT